>NC_058404.1:94495480-94758400 GCF_002201575.2 Neomonachus schauinslandi
CTTTCTTTCTTTCTTTCTTTCTTTCTTTCTTTCTTTCTTTCTTTCTTCTTTTGGGGTAAACTTGATATTTTTATGAAGAAAAACAGTATTTGTTTATCAATTTTTAGACTTTTAGTATCTGCTTACCAAATTGTGTAGAAAATTATACATAAGAGAAAAATAATTATTAACCATATAAATTACCTGCGCTCCTGAAGCACACTGTTGATTGGCAACCTCAGGAGCTTCCCTGGTGAAACCTGAAACTGGCCCCTGGACACAACATCTGCAAGATAAGCAGATCTCTGCACCCCTTTGCAAGAACATTAAACATTTGTATAGAGGGCTTAACTGGATTCCGTCAGATATTCAGTCTAGATGGCCTCAGCAACACCTTATTCTCTCAAGTCTCTCAAGTCTCTTTATTTATTTGAGAGAGAGAGAGAATGAGAGAGAGAGAGCACACAAGAGCAGGGGAGGGTCAGAGGGAGAAGCAGGCTTCCCGCTGAGCAGGGAGCCCAATGTGGGACTTGATCCTGAGACTCCAGGGTCATGACCTGAGTCAAAGGCAGTAGCTTAACCAACTGAGCCACCCAGGTGCCCTCAAGTCTATATTCTTGAAACAGCTGCTAGCATGGGAATGGTGGGCAGAATGTATATTTCAAGGACAAGGGAGAGGGTGAAGAGCCTCTCATTGCCTGCCTCCAGCTCTCAGGTCAACCAGAGGTCACATGCTCTCACAATGACCTCCTTCAGCATACATTTTGTTTCATACCTTACATTATGTTTACTTACAAGAAACTATGACTTCCCCCAAGGTCAGGAACTCTTGCAATCTATCCAACCCAATTGCAATTGCTCTATAAATTTGGTAGTATTTAAATTCCTTCTGTGAATGAAAGATCTTTGAGACACGTGTTCACTTTTGAAGGAACCTTGGGCAATCTTCAGGAAAAAAAAAGCCGCAGTGAATTAAATGTTACCTTAGTGGACAATAAAAAGGAATCTTTCAGCTGAAGGATTCTGACAGCAGCATATTCCAGCTGACCAGGCCATTCCAAATGTGTGTCTGACCATTATTTTAAATTAAAAGATATACCACTGTCAAACCATAGCAGCCAAGAATCAAAAGTGACCAAAAAAAAAAATGTCAAAGGAAAAACCATGGACAATTTTTATCAGAACTTCTCATCCAGTGTCAGAATGCAATGAATGCCATAAATAATCTGTCCCTAATAATACTAAAAGTGCCAAAATTTGTGAGATAATTTACTTTACTGTAAAACATTGTTTTAGCATGGCTCAAGGTTAGTCTTATACATTACCCTCCCTTGGTTGCATTCAATTTGCTTTATTTAATGGGAAAAGAGGGACTGATGATACAGGTTCTACCCTGGAGAATTGCCCTCAAACTCAGTTTACAAATTCATCAGTCAGATATATTCTATGTCATGATGGAGAGCAGGTTTAAAACCTCAACTATAGAGTAATACCTACAGACTAGGATGCTTTCGGATTCCCCTGCAGACAACAATTAATAAAAGAAAGCAGAATATTGAAAAATTAAAGAGCCATCTCAAATTATCTTCCTCTTCTACTTAATAGTTCATAAAATACTTACACCTTTACACAATTACTCCATAATAGTACAGTAAGCTTGGTAATGAAAGAAACAATTCCAGGTATGATCCATTCAAGGTAATTAAGAATTTACTTCACTTTGAAATCAGGTGTATAAAATCCCATTATTGAATACACCATACCTGAAGTTTTGGCAAATAAGACACTAATTGCATGTATTATTTCAATGTTTGGGCAAAGTTTTTAATTACCCAATTTTTTTCAGTTAGTTATTTGTAAAAGCAGAGTTAGAGCTAACACAATTATTTACACACAATATTTAGCTCACAGTGAAGAAACAAGAACTACACAACATTTCAAAGTAGCTCTAGGAATACTTACTAATTGTCATATAAGTTCTAGATAGCAACTTGGATTCTCAGTATACCAAACATTTAGATGGAGAGCAGAATAGTGCGGGTATCCTAATAGAAAATATGCTTTCTGGTATTTTGCTAAACTTGATGTTGCATTTTTAAAAGAATGCACAGAGATAATCCCTAAGAACCTTGATATATTCTTCAAACTGAATTACCACAATGAGCATTAATTTCTACTGCTATGCATAGGTAAAATACCTTTAAAACTAAACTTAAAGACTCTCTGGTTTCCTCCTCCTCCCTCCCTCCCAGTGAGTTATTTAACCTGGATGAAAATGATCTTCTACTCAAATAGTGCACACGTCGAGTGAATAAACATTGATTTATACAATGCTACAGTTTCTATTTCCAACTGTTGGTCATCTTTAAAACACAAATCAATGTAATATTCACTAATTGCATATTCAAAGTTAAAGTAAAAGTAATTTAAATATTGAACGTTATTTCTAGTTTTTTTTAATAACTATTAAATGAAATTGTAAATATCTCATTTAAACAGCTGTATCTTTAATCATATTAAGATACCATTTTATACTAACATGTCTTTTTGATAGCTTTTTGAGCATCCTGGCTTGATTTAAACATCCTTTTACTATTTCATACTGCTGCTCACATCTCTGGTTAGGGTTGCACAAAATATAAATCGCCACTTCAAATGTCCCCAGCTGCTCTTTTATATCTTGATAGGTCCAATCATTCTCAACAGGAATGCTTGATAGCTTTGGAAACCTCAATAATACAGTGCCATATTCTTGACTTTTTTTATAACAGGTGCTTCATTTTTATTGATTAAATCAAATAATGAAATTTTCAACCTTTCAACTTTTTCTTGTTTAGGTTAATTCTCCAAATTCTTTCTACAGTTTATAATTTACAAATCTCCCGAGTATATCAGTATGTACACATATGGGTACCCTACACATAAGCTATTAGATAAAAGAGAATTTTTAGCAAAAAGCTGTTGAATTGTAAGGTTGAAAAATGGACTGACTGCAGGACATAATACCCAAAGCCACAGATTCAGGCCATAACTAATGAGAGATCCTATTTTTAAAAATTTCTATTTAGTAACACTTCTTACTTACAAATAAAAAAAATACATCATTTATTATACCCTTAAAAATAATGTTCTGCTTCAAATGGATTTCAGAATTTGAGAGTTTTCAGCTGAATAAAATATTGGAACAAAGAATAATAGAATTATTATTATTATTGACTTATTTTATATTCAGGTGTATTTGTTCTCTATTATTTTGATTTTAAAAAGACAGTACAGGGGTGCCTAGGTGGCTCAGTTGGTTAAGTGGCCAACTCCTGATTTCAGCTCAGGTCTTGATCTTAGGGTCCTGAGCAGGGCATAGCGCCTACTTAAAAAAAATAAATAAAAGTAAAAAAATAAAATAAAAAGACAGTACATGGTTGCAAATATATCAGCACTGTTACATGGAATACACTATGTAGAGTCACATGAATAAAAGATTTTTCTAATAATCATACAATTTTTATACATCTGGATATGCTTTTTCAATTAAAAAAAAAACTGTTTTCACACACATAAAAAGGTAGCACATGGAAGATGCCAAAGATGCATGTTGAGTTGGATTTTCTAAATGTAACGTTATGTATCTCTAAGTCATACTGTTTCACCATGTCCTTTTTGCAGCCAGCAAAGTTAATGCCAGCAAAAGATGAAGACGTGTAATGCAACCAAGATTTTTTCATCAGAAAAAATAAAATTAACAGGTGCTTTTTATGTAGACTTACTTACACCACTGCCTAAACATATGAACTAACCCTTAAAAATATCAGTCATGTTGAAGTGAAATTTTTTCACACTCTTGATTTTTCCTGTTGTATCTACTGTAATATTTCTTTACTGCACTTAGAAACTTGCAACCCATTCAGAGAAAGATCCTAATACTATTACTTTTCATTCATGAGTTTATCTTTAAAGCTAGTAAAGCTCACAGATACCCCAAACAATTCCACAGCAGATAGTCATGAGTAAAGTGTTGAGAAGCATTTCTTATGTGGAACAAAAGTACTCTGTAAAGAGAAGACTCAAAGAATATAGGAGATGTTATTGACAACACAGAATTATCCGTTAAAAACCAGTCACCTTTCTTCTCTTCTCTATTGCTTTATCTATACTCCCCAGAACATCATCAGTTAAATGGTTTTACTTTGTAACTACATCTATCATAGTAAAACAGCTCAGTAGGTCACACACACACAACAATGACCTTTGCAAAGAACATTTGAATTTGACATAAAAATGTGGTGTAGTCTAATTGCCACACACATCCTATTCTTAGTAAAATATCAGTGCTCAGCAAACCTTTACATTGAAAAGAACAGATTTGCAATGCTCAGAACAACAGATGTTAGTTTGCTATTACATTAAAAACAGAACATAAAAGAGAAAGATATTCACTCGTATCATATGCTGTGAATTGATCATCTGCATCTGCCTGGCATGTTTGGGTCTAAATGAAGCAAGTTGAGTTTCCAAAGGGAGTATCCATTTACTGCCACATCGTCAAAGCAATTACGTCTCCTTCCTGCTGCACTCATCAGTCATAGAACAGCCAAATATTCACACTGCAGCAGAAACAAGAAGACCAAAAGGATATAGGTATCACACACCAGGTATTAAGTATGTGAGTGAGATGCTAAAGAGAGCTGACTGGGCAACGCTGAAAACAGAGGGTAGAGGGAAAGGCTTGGAGCACTCAGATTGCTCTCAGTCATCCTGTCACTTTCCCACAGAATTAATTTAATTAGCCTCTCCCCAGTATTGGGTATTGCTCCTAACCTTGAATAGTGGCTGATGGAAGTAAGTGTCACTGCTGCCCCTGCTAGCTGAGCATTCTACTGTTCTGTAATGGTGATTTGCCTCAGGTGAAAAATAGGATCACTCTCTTTTCCTATTGATTTCTGAAAAAGAAAATGCTTCCTCCCAACCAGCACTGCACTATTATTTTTGTTATCACTTTTCATGGAGCTGCACTCTTCTCTACGTAAAATTGGAAAAAAAAAAAAAAGTATCAAACCCTTGCCCATGCCTAGAGGTAGAAACTGCAATCCAATCATCTAACTGATAGAAACCCTTATAGTCCATCTTTAAAAGGAAAAGGGTTATTGTTTTAAAAATAGAACGGCATTGCCAATTTTTAATGTGTAATTTAGGTTTACAAAGGAAATATACAATCACTGAAATATAAAAATGAAATAGAATGGAATGTTCATATCTAAGCTTAAATTCTCATTGTGAAAAAAATATTTTTAAACATTCACCTTTCTGTTCACTCAGTTTGTAAAGTAACAGATGGAATTCTTGATCAGTGAACCTCACATAAGAATCTTTCATGAGAATAATCCAATTCCTAGGCCCTAGATTGCTTGTTCTTCATTTTTTCCTGAAACAAAACAATCTATTTTCAGGATAAAAAATACTATTGCTTCAGAAATTTTGGTTAGAAGAATCATTCATTAAAGGTTTATTTATCCATAACTCCAGTGTTTAACTAAAAATAAATTACAAAGTTACAAAACAATAAATTACAAAATGAAAGTGGTAAGCAATGCAATTAAATTTTCTTCCAAGAACTATAGAATCATAATCATTAATATGTGGGGGAAAGCTGTATTAAAATAAATTCAGCTGGAATTTGATTTCAAGATGGAAGACTGGTAATCTTTTTTTCTCGACACTAATTGGAAGGAGAGAAAATAACAAAAATTTTAAAGTCCTTATATATAAAGATACAGAATGGTTGAAAGCAGGAGAATAAAAAATATAAATAATACAACAATAATAAATATGATAGCTCAATTATAGAATCATTACTCTCAATGACCTCAGTGATCCATTAATTCAGAAATTTTACAGTAGGTTTTGATGAAGCTAAAACTTGCAGAATGCTCCTATTCTACTATCACACAGCAAATAGACATTAAAAAGATGTGCTCATTATTATAGAATCAAATACATAATATGTATCTTAGAGCATTCTCTAAGTGCAAAATAAATACACCAACCTTAAGTCCTCTACCATCGTGCATCTGGAGAATTGACCACATATTAAAAGCTCTTTGAAGTTTTACCTGAAAATATTCTAACCACTCATAACAATGTATGCCCTTATTTTATAACAACATTGACTATATAGTACCAAATGTATTGTACCTTTTTTCTAAAATTTATATTTTGACATTATGATGTAAGAACCTAACAGCAGTTCATTTTAAAGAATAAAATATGCATGGAATTTTGTAAACAGAAAATATAATAATCAAAGAAACATATGCCCACTAGAAAAAAATTTAAAATGTAAACAATAATTCTAAATGTATATGTATAAAATTACATTGGGCCAATATTAAAAATGATAGAAATGAGATAGAAAAAAATTAAAAATGTAAACAATATTTCTAAATGTATATGTACAAAAGTACATTGGGCCGATATTAAAAATGACAGAAATGAAAGGAAAATAGATCTGCAAACATAGTAGAAGACTGAACGTATCCTTCTTAATAACTGATTGTAACATTAAGCAGTGTCCACTGAAAGAAAAAAAAACTACTTCTTTTAACAGAAATAATGTGTTATAAATAGTTGTACAAATGGGTATTTGGGACTAAAAGAGCAAAAAACACTGAGGTAAGATTTAGATAATATGTGTGGGAAGTGGCTACTTTCCTTATGGCTGAGAGACAAAGGGGAGAAGTTAAAGCTATCAAAACTTGGAAGCTTGGAGAAGCTTGGAGAAGGGCTCTCATGGAGCTGGATTCAGACCTTTGAGGAGAAGGCATTACCAAGTTTCTGTTGGTAATTCCAGAGCTTTGAAGAAGGGCATCCCAAAATTGAGACCTACATCTCTGAGGAACAAATGCTGTCCAATGGCAGTGGTTATCTCAGGTACTTTGAGGAGACACTTGGGGAGTAGGGATTCAGCCTGCTGAAGAGAAGATAGCCTAATTGTGGCTGGAATTTCAGAGGTGGAGGGATGTGGAAGACTCCTTGGAAGTGCCAGAAAAGGCAGAAATTGCAAGCAACTACTGCTGGAATCAATCTCTGTTGTTTTTGATAAAAATCAACTGATGGAACAGACTGATAGGTACAATTAAATAGGAAGTAGTAATTTACTTCCCCCTTCATTCTATCCCATTGAAAGAATCTAAGAGAAAGTTAGCAATGCCAAATGTAGCTTGAAGAGTCTTAGCCCCGCATCACCAAGCAAAGTTACACAGGAAGGATTTGGGGCTAAGGAATGATAGATTAATAACTGAATCAATCAACTCCTTTAGTTACTCAGCATTTATAAAGACTCTTCCTCACATATTTGACCTTCAATACAACTACAGTAAAATAATACTTTGCTGTAAAGGATGCATCTATCTTTCACACAATCAAGGTCAGTCTCACCTTCTCCCAAAAAATGGGAGACAAAAATTCTAGCAATCATTATATCCATTTCTATGAGTGACAGCCATAGTGTCCATCCTTTGGCAATGTTAATTAGTCCTCAAGTTCAGCAACATGTACATTTGAATATTCTGAAAACTAAAAGCTATGAAAAACATCATTAAATAAAAAGAGTAACAATGAGAGAGGGAAAAAAGGAAGTAAAATACGCAAAACTGCCTCAGGTAACAGCTTCATAATGGGTCACATAGTTGATATTTATGACTTATCTTTCTGTATACATTTTATGGTCCCTTGGCCTGGAACCAACCCTTCAGCTGATTGGGATTCTTTACCTTGTGAAGTAAGTCAAACCTGTATTCATGAAGGATACAAATCTTCAATAGTTTTTCTGCTTTTGGGTTATGATGTTTCCTGTCTTGTACAACATGAAAGTTAACACAAAGTACCCCAGAGAATCACTTCTGTTCCAAAGAGTATTATTTCTGCTATATTATTAGCAACAATTCAATTTCTCTTTGATATTCAAAATGAATCACCCAAGCCAATACAATACCCTGGTTGGTTGGTTGGTTGGTTGCTTGGTTGGTTGGTTGGTTGGTTGGTTTATTGCCTTTTTAGTGGCATGAAAATCCCACATACTGGATCCAATGCTCAGTGGTAATCTCATAATCAATTGAGAGAGCTTTCACACCTACAAGAAACTTTGCAAACACCTTTCTAGAGATTAAGGCACAGTGTAAATGTTTCTCACCATTCCAAAAGAATAAGCATGTGAGTAATGTGTATATTAAGAAGATTTACTGCAGTTGGATTAGGTAATTTTATATTTAGTGATCATTTATCTTGAATAGGCTATGGCTGGTTGATTTCCACTTACTAATAATGCACAGTGGACTCAATGTAACATGGTTCACTGCAGGTCTTGAGTCCACACACACACACACACACACACACACTGTATCATTGGTCTAGCCTACTTCTTCTCTAGTTCATTTTGCTTGGCTCCCAAAAGGTCAAAGAGAAATCAAAAGGAAAATTAGAAAACATTGAGAAAAATGAAACTGAAAATACAACATGCCAAATCTTATGGGCTGTAACAAAAGCAGTACTGGGAAAGAAATTTACGTAAGAGGGGAGTTCAAGTAAACACCTACATTAAGAAAGATGAAGGATCTTAAATAAACAGCCTAACTTTACATCTCAAAAAAAAAAAAATAGAAAAAGAAGAACAAACTAAGGCTAAAATTATCTGAAGAAAGAAAATAATACAGATTAGAGTAGAAATAAAAGGAATAGAGATTAGAAAAACAGGAAAAAATCAACCTGAGTTTTACAAAAAATATTAACAAAACTGGTAAACCTTTAACTAGACAAAGAAAAAAGAGAGAAGACTGAAATAAATAAAATCATAAATGAAAAAGAAATTACAGCTGATACCACAAAAATTAAAAGATCATAAGAGATTACCATGAGCAATTACTCACCAACAATTTAGACAACCTTGAAGAAATAGATAATTTCCAGGGGGCGGGAAAGATGGCGGAGTAGGGGACCCTATTTCAACTGGTCCCCGGAATTGAGCTGGATATCTACCAGACCACTCTGAGCACCCACAAAACCAGCCTGAGATGTAAGAAGATCTGGATCTCTGCAAACAGAATATCACAGGCGGTTGGTTTTGAGGTATGAAGCAGGGAGCTGTGATTCAGCGGGCAGATATCAGAGGATAAATGGCAGTGGGAGGGTGCCTGGCCATGGGGACCCTACACCACCAGTGAGCGACAACCTCGCACGCTGGGGATGGGCACAGACTCGCAGATTGGTAGCGGAGGGGAAAGGACTTTAGGGCAGCCCCCAGGGTGGAAACCCTGAGCAGCAGGGTCACCCAAGCGAACTGGGAGCGGCTGGCAGTTTTAGAAGCACAAAGGGCAGAGACATGCCCCGACCTGGAGGCAGGACTGGGAGAACTGCAGAGGGGTGCACAACCCAGGATGCTGCAGTTTATAGCAGCGTGGACAGAAACGGAGACAGTGTGGTCTGGAGAGCTCACTGAAGAACAGACTGCAGTCTCTCTGCTCTGAGGCAGAGGGTTGGAAACGGTCTCTTCTGCTCTGACTCACAGAAGAGATGTGGAAAGCCACCAGGGAAAGCCGCCAGAGAACAAAAGCCCCCAAAACTGATTCCTGCTGAGCCCATCCCCCACCACAGGGGGGCAGGGCAACTCCGCTGGAACAGGGTTGCCTGAGTAACAGCGGGGCAGGCCCCTCCTGCAGAAGACAGGCTGAGAAAACAAGAGGCCAGCAACCCTAAGGTCCCAAGAAAACAGGTGCATCTTGCTTGGGTTCTGGTCAATAATTTGGACTCTATACATTCCCTCAAACACCCATCAACAGAATGACTAGGAGGAGGAGCCCCCAAAATAGAAAAGACTCAGAGATTATGATTTATCCTGCAGATTTACAATTGGATGCAGATATAACCAAGATGTCGGAGATGGAATTCAGGCTAGCAATTGTGAAGACAATGGCTAGAATGGAGAAATCAATTAATGGCAACATAGAGTCTCTAAGGGCAGAAATGAAAGCTGAATTGGCAGAACTTAAAAATGCTATCAATGAGATCCAATCCAATCTAGATAATCTAACAGCTAGGGTAACTGAGGCAGAAGAGAGAATAAGCGACCTGGAAGACAATATAATAGATAAAAAGGGAAAAGAGGAGGCCAGGGAAAAACAACTCAGAATCCATGAAAATAGAATCAGAGAAATAAATGACACCATGAAGCATTCCAATGTCAGAATAATTGGAATCCCGGAGGAAGTGGAGAGAGAGAGAGGACTAGAAGATGTATTTGAGCAAATCGTAGCTGAGAACTTCCCTAATCTGGGGAATGAAACAAACAATGGCATCCTAGAGAGAGAGAGGACCCCTCCCAAGATCAAGGAAAACAGGCCAACACCCGGGCATGTAATAGTAAAACTTGGAAATCTTAGAACCAAGGAAATCATCTTAAGGGCAGTTAGGGGGAAGAGATTCCTTACGTACAGAGGGAGGAACATGAGAATAACATCAGACCTATCCACAGAGACCTGGCAAGCCAGAAAGGCCTGGCAAGACATATTCAGGGTACTAAATGAGAAGAACATGCAGCCAAGAATACTTTATCCAGCAAGGCTTTCATTTAGAATGGATGGAGAGATGCAGAGCTTCCACGACCAGCAGAAACTGAAAGAATATGTGACCACTAAACCGGCCCTGCAAGAAATATTAAGGGGGGTTCTATAAAAGGAGAAAGACCCCAAGAGTGATATACAACAGCAATTTACAGGGACAATCTATAAAAACAACGTCTTCACAGGTAACATGATGACAATTAATTCATATCTTTCAATAATCACTCTCAACATGAATGGCCTAAACGCTCCCATAAAACGGCACAGGGTTGCAGATTGGATAAAAAGACAGGACCCATGTATATGCTGTCTACAAGAGACTCATTTTGAACCTAAAGATACATCCAGACTGAAAGTGAAGGGATGGAGATCCATCTTCCATGCCAGCAGACCTCAAAAGAAAGCTGGGGTAGCAATTCTTTTATCAGACAAATTAGATTTTAAACTAAAGTCTGTAATAAGAGACACAGAAGGACACTATATCATTCTTAAAGGGTCTATCCAACAAGAAGATCTAATAATTGTAAATATCTATGCCCCCAACATGGGAGCAGCCATCTACATAGGCCAACTGTTAACCAAAATAAAGAGTCATATTGATAACAATATGTTAATTGTAGGAGACCTCAATACTCCACTCTCAGCAATGGACAGATCATCTAAGCAGAAAGTCAACAAGGAAACAAGAGCTTTGAATGATACATTGGACCAGATGGACCTCATAGATATTTACAGAACATTCCACCCTAAAACAACAGAATACTCATTCTTCTCAAGCACACATGGAACTTTCTCCAGAATAGACCACATACTGGGTCACAAATCAGGTCTCAACCGATACCATAAGATTGAGATTATTCCCTGCATATTATCAGACCACAAAGCTCTAAAACTGGAACTCAATCACAAGAAAAAATTTGGCAGAAATTCAAACACTTGGAAGCTAAAGACCATTCTGCTCAAGAATGTTTGGGTCAACCAGGAAATCAAAGAAGAACTTAAACAATTCATGGAAATCAATGAGAATGAAAACACATTGGTCCAAAACCTATGGGATATTGCAAAGGCGGTCCTAAGGGGGAAATACATAGCCATCCAAGACTCACTCAAAAAAATAGAAAAATCTTGAATTCACCAATTAACTCTACACCTTAAAGAACTAGAGAAAAAGCAACCAACAATGCCTAAGCCATGCATTAGAAGAGAAATAATTAAAAATAGAGCAGAAATGAATGAATTAGAAACCAGAAACACAGTAGATCAGATCAACGAAACTAGAAGTTGGTTCTTTGAAAGAATTAATAAGATCGATAAACCACTGGCCAGACTTATCCAAAAGAAAAGAGAAAGGACCCAAATTAATAAAATTATGAATGAAAGGGGAGAGATCACAACTAACACCAAGGAAATAGAAACAATTATTAGAAATTATTATCAACAACTATATGCCAATAAACTGAGCAATCTGGATGAAATGGAGGCTTTCCTGTAAACCTATAAGCTGCCAAGACTGAAACAGGAAGAAATTGACAACCTGAATAGGCCAATAACCAGTAATGAGATTGAAGCAGTGATCAAAAACCTCCCAAAAAACAAGAGTCCAGGGCCTGATGGATGATTCCCTGGGGAATTCTACCAAACATTCAAAGAAGAAATAATACCTATTCTACTGAAGCTGTTTCAAAAAATAGAAACAGAAGGAAAACTTCCAAACTCATTCTATGAGGCCAGCATTACCTTAATCCCCAAACCAGGCAAAGACCCCATCAAAAAGGAGAATTTCAGACCAATATCCCTGATGAATATGGATTCCAAAATCCTCAACAAAATCCTAGCTAATAGGATCCAACAATACATTAAAAGGATTATCCACCACGACCAAGTGGGATTTATCCCCGGGATGCAAGTGTGGTTCAACATTCGCAAATCAATCAATGTGATAGAACACATTAATAAGAGGAGGGAGAAGAACCATATGGTCCTCTCAATTGATGCAGAAAAAGCATTTGACAAAATACAACATCCTTTCCTGATTAAAACTCTCCAGAGTATAGGGATAGAGGGAATATTCCTCAAGTTCATAAAATCCATCTGTGAAAAACCCACAGTGAATATCATCCTCAATGGGGAAAAGCTGAGAGCCTTTCCCTTAAGTTCAGGAACACATCAAGGATGCCCACTCTCACTATTATTGTTCAACATAGTAATAGAAGTCCTAGCAACAGCAATCAGACAACAAAAAGAAATAAAATGTATTCAAATTGGCAAAGAAGAAGTCAAACTCTCTCTTTTCACAGATGACATGATACTTTATGTGGAAAACCCAAGAGACTCCACCCCCAAATTACTAGAACTCATCCAGCAATTCAGTAATGTGGCAGGATACAAAATCAATGCACAGAAATCAGTTGCTTTCTTATACACTAACAACGCAACTGTAGAGAGAGAAATTAGAGAAACGATTCCATGTACAATAGCACCAAAAACCATAAGATACCTCCGAATAAACCTAACCAAAGAGGTAGAGGATCTGTACTCTAGGAAATACAAAACACTCATGAAAGAAATTGAAGAAGACACAAATAGATGGAAAAATATTCCATGCTCATGGATCAGAAGAATAAACATTGTTAAAATGTCTATGCTACCCAGAGCAATCTATACCTTCAATGCCATCCCAATCAAAATTCCAATGACATTTTTCAAAGTGCTGGAACAAACAATCCTAAAATTTGTATGTAATCAGAAAAGACCCCGAATCACCAAGGAAATGTTGAAAAAGAAAAACAAAGCTGGGGGCATCACGTTGCCCGATTTCAAGCTATATTACAAAGCTGTGATCACCAAGACAGCATGGTACTGGCACAAAAACAGACATACAGACCAATGGAACAGAATAGAGAACCCAGATATGGACCCTCAACTCTATGGTCAAATAATCTTCAACAAAGCAGGAAAAAACATGCAATGGAAAAAGGCAGTCTCTTCAATAAATGGTGCTGGGAAAATTGGACAGCCACATGCAGAAGAATGAAACTCGACCATTCTCTAACACCATTCACAAAGATAAACTCAAAGTGAATGAAAGACCTCAATGTGAGACAGGAATCCATCAAAATCCTAGAGGAGAACATAGGCAGTAACCTCTTTGACATCGGCCACAGCAACTTCTTTCAAGATACATCTCCAAAGGCTAATGAAACAAAAGCAAAAATGAACTTTTGGGACTTCATCAAGATAAAAAGCTTCTGCACAGCAAAGGAACCAGTCAACAAAACAGAGAGGCAACCCACAGAATGGGAGAAGATATTTGCAAATGACACTACAGATAAAGGGCTGGTATCCAAAATCTATAAAGAACTTCTCAAACTCAACACCCAAAAAACAACTAATCAAGTCAAAAAGTGGGCAGAAGAGATGAACAGACACTTCTCTGAAGAAGACATACAAATGGCTAACAGACACATGAAAAAATGTTCATCATCATTGGCCATCAGGGAAATCTAAATCAAAACCACATTGAGATACCACCTTACACCAGTTGGAATGGCCAAAATGGACAGGGAAAGAAACAACAAATGTTGGAGAGGTTGTGGAGAAAGGGGAACCCTCTTACACTGTTGGCGGGAATGCAAGTTGGTACAGCCACTTTGGAAAACAGTGTGGAGGTTCCTCAAAAATTTAAAATAGAGCTACCCTATGACCCAACAATTGCACTCCTGGGTATTTACCCCAAAGACACAGATGTAGTGAAAGGAAGGGCCATATGCACCCCAATGTTCATAGCAGCAATGTCTGCAATAGCCAAGATGTGGAAAGAGCCGAGATGCCCTTCAACAGATGAATGGATAAAGAAGATGTGGTCCATATATACAATGGAATATTACTCAGCCATCAGAAAGGATGAATACCCAATTTTTACATCAACATGGATGGGACTGGAGGAGATTATGCTAAGTGAAATAAGTCAGGCAGAGAAAGTCAATTATCATATGGTTTCACTTATTTGTGGAACATAAGGAATAGCATGGAGGACATTAGGAGAAGGAAGGGAAAAATGAAGGGGGGGCGGAAATTGGAGGGAGAGATGAACCATGAGAGACTATGGACTCTGAGAAACAAACTGAGGGTTCTAGAGGGGAGGAGGGTGGCGGGATGGGTTAGCCCAGTGATGGGTATTAAGGAGGGCACGTACTGCATGGAGCACTGGGTGTTATATGAAAACAATGGATCGTGGAACACTACATCAAAAACCAATGATGTATTGTATGGTGACTAACATAACATAATAAAATTAAAAAAAAAGAAATAGATAATTTCCTAGAAACATACAACCTAGCAAGACTGAATTGTGAGGAAAAGCAAAATTTGAACTGACCTACAACTAGTAAGAAGACTGAATCAGTAAACAAATTTTCCAACAGGGAAAAACCTGAGACAGGATGGCTATCCTGGGGCATTCTACCAAACATTTAAAGAAGAATTAATGCCAGTCTTCCTCAAACTCTTCCAAAATATTGAAGAAGAAAGAACCCTTCAAATTCATTTTGTAAGGACATGATCCTGATACTAAAGCTAGGAAAAAATACCACAAGAAAATAAAACTATAGGCCAATATCCCTGATAGATAGATGCAAAACTCCTCAACAAAATTATAGCAAAAACCAAACCCAGCCACACATTAGAAGGATCATAATATCATGACCAAGTGGGACTTACCCCTGGCATGCAGGGATGTTTCAACATATGAAAATCAATCAATGTGACATACCACATTACAGAATGAAAGATAAAAATCACATAATCATCTCAATTAAATGCAGAAAAATACATTTAGCAAAATTCAACACCTTTTCATGATAAAAACAATAAACTAGGAATAATATGTAATTACCTCAACATAATAAAGGCCGCATATGAAAAGCCCACAGCTAAAATCATACTCAATGATGAAAGTGTTTCCCCTAAGATCAAGAACAAGGCAAAGTTGCCCACCCTCACCACTTTTATTCAAAATAGTTCTGGAAATCTTAGATAGAGCAATTAGACAAAAAAGAAAGAAAGAAAAAAAGATAAAGCATCCAAATTGAAAAGGAAAATGTAAATTAATCCTTTTTACAGATGACATAATCTTATATGTAGAAAACCTTAAGATGTCACAAAAAAAATCAAAAACAAAACATAAAAAACTCCTAGAACTAATAATTGAATTCAGCAAAGTACAGAATATAAAATAAAAATGTAAAAATTGATTTGCATTTCCATACACTAAGCACAACCAATCTGAAAAGGAGATTTAAGAAAACAATCCCATCTACAAAAAACATCAAAAAGAATAAAATACTTAGGAATAAACTTAACCAAGGAGACAAAAGACTTGTACACTGAAAACTATCAAACATTGCTGAAAGAAATTAAAGATTACACAAAAAATGGAAAGACATTCCACTTTCATGAACTGAAAGATTTAATATTGTTAAAATGTCATGAAAGTAATACAATGTAACCTACAATGTGATCTATAGATTCAATGCAATCCCTATCAAAATCCCAATAGCATTTTTTGCAGAAATAGAAAAAATAACTCTAAAATTTATATGGAACCACACAGGGTAATAAGACTACACAATGGGAAAAGAATAATCTCTTCAATAAATGGTGCTGGGGAAACTGGATATCCACATACAAAATAATGAATGTTGATGCTTATGTCCCCCCAAACATAAAATAAACTCAAAATTGACTAAAGACTTAAACACAAAACCTGAATCTGTAAAACTCATAGAAGAAAACAGAGGGGAAAATCTCTCTTAATAACACTGGTCTGGAAATGACTTTTGGGATATGACACTAAAACCACAGGCAACAGAAGCAAAAAGACAAGCGGGATTACATCAAACTAAAAAGTTTCTGTACAGCAAAGGAAACAATAGAATGAAAGGTAACTAAGACATGGGAGAAAGTATTTGCAAATCATGTATCTGATAAGGGGTTAAGATTCAAAATGTATAAAGGACTCCTACAACTCATTAGCATAAAACAAAAACAAGTAGCCCGATTTAAAAAGGGGCAAAGGACTTGAATAGTCATTTTTCCAAAAGAAGACATTCAAATGGCTAATAAATAAATAAAAGATGCTCAACATCATTAATCATTAGGTAAGTATGAATCAAAACCACAATGAGATATTACATCACACCTGTTAGGATGGCCATTAAACAAAACACAAATAAAAACAGGAAATAATAAGTGTTGGTGAGGATGAAGAGATATTGAAAAACTTGTGCACTGTTAGAAAGAAAGGAAAATTGGGCAGCCACTCTGGAAAACAGTATAGAGGTTCCTCAAAAAATTAAAAATAGAACTACCATATGATCCAGTCATTACAATTCTAAGTATTACTCAAAAGAACTGAAATCTGGATTTTTTAAAAAAGATTTTATTCATTTATTTGACAGAGAGAGAGCGTATGCACACAAGCAGGGAGAGTGGCAGGCAGAGGGAGAGGGAGAAGCAGGCTCCCAGCTGAACGCTGAGCAAGGAGCCAAATGCAGGACTCGATCCAGGGTGACCTGAGCCAAAGGCAGATGCTTAACTGACTGAACCATGCAGGCACCCTGAAATCTGGATCTTAAAGAGATATTTGTACTTCCACATTCATTACAGCATTATTCACAGTAGTTGAGAGGTAGAAACAACCTAAATGTCCACTGATGGGTGACTGAATAAAGAGAATGTAGTTCATACATACAATGGAATATTTGTCTGCCTTAAAAATGATGTAAATCCTGTCATATGTGACAACATGGATGAACTATGAGGACATTATACTAAGTTTCATAAGCTGGTCACAGAAGTTAGAAATATTCCATGATTCTACTTAAATGAGGTATCTAAAGTACCAAAATCTTAAAAGCAAAAAACATGATGGTGGTTGCCAGGGGCTGAAGAGAGTGAAGAATGGGGAGTGCCTGTTCAATTGGTTAGAGTTTCAATCATGCAAGATGAAAAAGTTCCGGAGACCTGCTGTACAACAATGTGCATTTGGTCTACAATACTGTACTGTACATTTAAAAATTTAAAAAGGGTATACTCCACGTTATGTGTTTTTTACAACAATGAAAAATAATCCAATAATGACTCCTAGAAATTTTGAATCACAGCTCCCTAACTACTGCATTTTGAGAAAGACTGCTTGATTTAATTATTTATTGGGACTTGATGGTTTATTTGGAGGCAAATGCAATTACTACCTGACACCTTAATTACTATTGGCTTGCTTTGCTCCCTGTTACTACTAAAAGGAAAGTTAACTTTCTATGGATATTCTGACATACCTATAATAGGTTTCTGTGTGTTCTTTGAGACTGTAGATGATCCATAGTGTTAAGTATGTGCAAAATATCTGACTTAAAATGTAGCAAGACTGATAATTAATAAGCTCTGAAGATAAACGTCACACTGTCACTAAACAGTTTTCTTTGTTGAAGTAATAAGCTAATTTTTATTGTAAATGCATTCTTTTTTCTAGATGATAATATGATCTAAAAGTTCTTTACAATTCTAGAGAAACAACTTTTTTAGGAATTGCATAAATGAAACTGCAACTAATTTTGTATTTATGGTCCAGCATACTTTCAAATTAAGACTACCAAATCTTAAGTCAATTCTCTTTTTTAAATTTTTTTATTAACATATAATGTATTATTTGTTTCAGGGGTACAGGTCTGTGATTCAACAGTCCTACACAATTCACAGCACTCACCATAGCACATACCCTCCCCAATGTCCATCACCCAGCCACCCCATCCCTCCACCCCCCTCCACTCCAGCAACCCTCAGTTTGTTTCCTGAGATTAAGAGTCTCTTATGGTTTGTCTCCCTCTCTGGTTTTGTCTTGTTTCATTTTCCCCTCCCTTCCCCTATGATCCTCTGTCTTGTTTCTTAAATTCCTCATATCACTGAGATCATATGATACTTGCCTTTCTCTGATTGACTTACTTAAATCAATTATTTACCTGAACATAATTCTTGACCCATAAATCAGCTTTTTGTTTTTTCTTTAATAATTGAATTCTTCATTAATATTTAATTATCAACTTTAAAAGACCAAGAATAATTTGCTGACTTCCCAATTTAAAATGGTAGAAATCTCAAACCTACAAGGAGCATTAGAAACAGAAATGCATATTTAATTTCAGTGAAACAAGGAGTTATCTAAAACTCCAAACCACAAAACAGTAGGAAAGCCTGACCAAAGCAGTAAAGATCAAACAGAAGAATAGTGTCTTACTGTGTTAATTTGTATTTCCTTGATTATTGCATAAACTGTGCTAAACTTCACACACTGTCCTTTGCAATCATCACTTCATCTATTTTGTTATATTTTTCAACAATTTTCTATTGGGTGATTCAAACTTTCATAATTGATAATTTCCGTAATTTCCTGCACAAGTACTTTTTATATACTGGATGGTAACCTCAATACTGTTTAGAAATTAGTCTGTCTTTTTCATTCATTTAAAAATCTATCTTCATTATTTACTCAATCTCCAGATTTTGATGAATTATTTCCAGACTCATATATGTGTAGGGTTGCATCAAAAACATTACAATTATACAGTTCTACAAAGTATTAAGTTTTAGTAGGGCATGCTTACCAACCATCAAGGTTATTTATTACTTTAGCTACTGTTCCATATTTATTATTGACATGAATTTTAGAATCAGTTTTCAAGTCCTGCTATTAATACTGTTCTGACTTCTCTTGGAATTGAATTGATCATACAGATTAATGTGCAAAGTCTTTAAAATAGTGAGTCATTCTATCTGTAATGATAGCATACCTCTACATTACTTAGGACTTTTTAAAGCTATTAGTAAGAGCTTTCAGTTTTTTTCCATAAAATTCTTTTTTTTAATATTTTATTGTTATGTTAATCAGCATACATTACATCATTAGTTTTTGATGTAGTGTTCCAGGAGTCATTGTTTGTGCATAACACCCAGAGCTCCATGCAAAACATGCCCTCTTTAATACCCATCTCCAGGCTAACCCATCCTCCCACACCCCTCCCCTCTAGAACCCTCAGTTTGTTTTTCAGAGTCCATCATTTCTCATAGTTCGTCTCCCCCTCCGATTCCCCCCCTTCATTCTTCCCCTCCTGCTATCTTCTTCTTCTTTTTTTTTTTCTCTTAACATATATTGCATTATTTGTTTCAGAGGTACAGATCTGTGATTCAACAGTCTTGCACAATTCACAGTGCTCACCATAGCACATACCCTACCCAATGTCCATCACCCAGCCACCCCATCCCTCCCACCCACCCCACTCCAGCAACCCTCAGTTTGTTTCCTGAGATTAAGAATTCCTCATATCAGTGAGGTCATATGCTTGGCATCAGGGAAATCCAAATCAAAACCTCAATGAGATACCACCTCACACCATTCAGAATGGCTAAAATTAACAAGTCAGGAAACAACAGATGTTGGCGGGGATGCGGAGAAAGGGGAACCCTCCTACACTGTTGGTGGGAATGCAAACTGGTGCAGCCACTCTGGAAAACAGTATGGAGGTTCCTCAAAAAGTTGAAAATAGAGCTACCATACGATCCAGCAATTGCACTACTGGGTATTTACCCCAAAGATACAAATGTAGTGATCTGAAGGGGTACGTGCACCCCGATGTTTATAGCAGCAATGTCCACAATAGCCAAACTGTGGAAAGAGCCAAGATGTCCACCAACAGATGAATGGATAAAGAAGAGGTGGTGTGTGTATATATATATAGATATATATATATCTATATATATATATATAGATAGATATATATCTATATATATATATATATATACACAATGGAATATTATGCAGTCATCAAAAGGAATGAAATCTTGCCATTTGCAATGACGTGGATGGAACTGGAGAGTGTTATGCTGAGCGAAATAAGTCAATCAGAGAAAGACATGTATCCATAAAATTCTTGTACATTTCTTGTTAGGCTTACTCCTAGGTACTTTAGAATATTTGTTGCTATTGAGAATGGCATGCTTTTCCATGGTATTTCTTAATTATTATTACTATACAAGAAAACTTGATTTTGCATGTGTGTTGATTTGTTTTGACAAACTCTTTTACTGGGCTCATCTTGACAAACTCTCTCACTGGGTTCAATAGCTGTGGATTAATTCTTTAGGTTTTTTTTCTTAGGTGACATAATGACACATGCAAATAATGATTTTTATCTCATCTTTCCCAACACTTTTATCTACCATTACTGTTCTTTGTGTTATTTCATTGGCTAGAATCTCCACTCTAATGTTGTACCATAATTTTTTCAAAGATACTCATTTTATTTCCTACTTTAATTGAAATTCATTCAAAAAATAATTATTTATTGAATCCTTATAATGTACCAGCATATGTTCTGGGGATAAAAATCCTAGTGATAAAGGAATGAAAAAGACTGATGAAGTCCTTGCTTTTGTGGCACTATTTGTAGCAGAGAAGACATGATATACAAGTAAGGAAACAAATTAAAAATTAAAAAAGCTGGAATCTGCCCCCACCCCTCCAAATAAAGTTAGTATAAGCTCAGATAATGTCAAGGGCTGTGAAGAAAATCAAACATCGGCTCAATGAAGAAAGATCTGACAATAGGAATAGTACAAAATTAGAAAATACAGCCAGATGTGATTTCTTTATCTAATGATACTTGAGTTCAGACTTGAATTGTGAGATGGATTCTGCCATGTTAAGATCATGTGATAAATAATTTTTTAAAAATAGAAACAAAAGATCATGTAGAAAAGAGTTACACTTAGGCAGAAATAAGAGCAAGTGTCAGGGCTCCCAGACACTGATACATTTGACAGGGGGAGAAGTGGGAAGTGATGGTTGGTATTTAGGGACCGTCTTTGTTTCTTCTATCATTATTAATCTATTTGGATTCTCAAATTTTGTTATTTTTACCTTCATACAAATTTTCACTTTATTCTAGATTTTCAAATGTATTGGTGTAAATTGATATAGTATATTCTCATATTTTAAATCTGCTTTATATCTGTTATTTATTTCCCTTTTTGTATTCCTAATATTGTCTTCCTTCCTTCCTCTTTTATGTTAGTCAAACTTGCCAAGCTTCTAATTTTATTTTATTAAATTTTCACTATCTTCTCACAACTTCGATGATTTCATGACATCTGACAAATTTTTTCAGAATCTATATTCTTACTGAAAGAATTGGTCCAAATTACCCATTTCACAACTATTTAAAGCAAAAGTCCTTAATCATTTTTGAAAGGCTGCAGCCTTCTAATCTACTTCAGTGATTTCTGATATAATTTGAGGAATATGATCATACAATAAAATTATGTGATAAGTCAAGTAGTTGGTAATAAATAGATAAGATTAAAATTGGGATTTTTTTTTCTTTTTGTAGGATTACATTCATTCAACAAACATTTATTCATGAAAAGCTGGAATTATACCTTTAGGAATAGTCAAAGATAAGTAGTCCATAGTCTCTCTCTCAAGGTATTCAGAAATGAGAAACCTCATATTACCTCTTTAACATGATATAAATCTTGCATGGTCCTAGGATTTAAACAGAATTGTAGGGCATGTGGATGGAAAAACTTTCCAATCTTACCTCTACCTAAAAGGACTTTGTGTTTACACAATAGCTTGCTTTCTTCAAGACCTTTATTTTTTTGATATCTCAACTATAGTCTTCATTTTAATCTTCCATAATGTTTTGTCTCCTCTAATGTAAAACAAAAGGTAACTTTCCCTGAACCATATGCAAAATAGGTATTTCAATGTCTTTAAATTATGGTATGTCAATCTGCCTGCAAGTTAAGGGAATAGCAAGCAAGATGATAATATTAAGGGTCATTCAAACAGTAATAGATTCACTTAAGTCTCCCTGGCAATTAATTGGATCAGTTACAATGAGGAGGAAGTGTGAAATTGGGAGGAGAATGGAATTTGCGACATTGGAACAAATAAAATTTTTGTGAAATCGGCTTCTTCAAACTAGACTTAGATCATGATGCTGTATAATCACAAAGCATAGTGGACATCATGAAGTTGATAAAATTATTATCTTTAACTTGTATTTTACCTAAGACCTAAAAGTAATTCTATTAGAAAGATGCTCGGGCGCCTGGGTGGCTCAGTTGGTTAAGCGACTGCCTTCGGCTCAGGTCATGATCCTGGAGTCCCTGGATCGAGTCCCTCATTGGGCTCCCTGCTCGGCAGGGAGCCTGCTTCTGCCTCTGACCCTGCCCCCTCTCATGTGCTCTCTCTCTCTCATTCTCTCTGTCTCAAATAAATAAATAAAATCTTTAAAAAAAAAAAAGAAAGATGCTTAATTCTGGTTCCCATAATACATACAAATTAATAGCCACAATATAATGCAATTGATAGTAAGGAGAAAGCTCTTTCTGGCAGGCTCAGAAGGCATTTTTAAGGTTTATGAGTGTCATGCTATAAAGGTTGGATCTTTGGGGTACCTGGGTGGCTCAGTTGGTTAAGCATCTGCCTTTGGCTCAGGTCATGATCTCAAGGTCCTGGGATTGAGCCCCTCATTGGGCTCCCTGCTCAGCAGAGAGTCTGCTTCTCCCTCTGCCCCTCACCCCCGTTCCCCCCCGTTCGTGCTCTCTCTCTCTCTCTTGCTCTACTCTCTCTCTCTAATAAATAAATAAATAAAATCTTAAAAAAAATAAATAAATAAAGGCTGGATCTTTTACTCAGAGAAAGGGATCATTCCCTCTCCCCAACATCCCCTAGAAAGACACTGTGTGTATCAACTATAATAAATAATTAAGCACTGGAGGTAAGGGATTTCTTAGGAGACTGATGGAATTATCTAGGAAACAGCAGTGGGGACAGAGAAGAGGAAAGGGATTATAAATATTTACAAGTTGGAATTGATGATATCTCTTTAAATATGGAAGCTATTGTTTGCTTGTAAATAATTTCAAGTACCTAAATTAACCTGGTTGATTTCAAAGCATTCCAGAAACAAGAAGGTATATTCTATCAAGTATGAGGAGAGTATCACTGAATATATAACACTAAAACTAAAATATTAACATCAGCTTTTGAAGTCACCAACTAAGATAATGTAGTATATTAAATATACTCCATAAAAACCAAGAGAGAAAGCAAAACCTTAGGTATGTAAATTTCTCATGAACCATTTTTTAAAATAAGGCTAGAATGTAAAGCACCTATAGGACTGATTGCCCAGCATGCATTGAGGACTGCTTTTAACTGGCTTTTTCAGTTTTACCTGGAGAGCATTAGAAAAGTACAGATTCTAGAGGTCTGTTCCTTGAGCGGCTGCCACCAGGGAATCTGCAATTTGTGCTATAACAGTGAGAAGTTAGGTTTGTTTGTTTTTCACTGTGAAGGATTAATATCATATCCAGTCCTTACAAATAGAATTTTGATATCCAATCTATAACTGCCTCCTCTCCAATCTAGGTACACATAAACAGGAGTCACATCTTTGTCAACCACTTTCAAATGATTGTCAACCTGAGATACAAAATTGTTGAAGCAAAGAATGGAAATAAGTATAAAATCTAATAAATCATCTATCTTGAAGAATCACCAATCACTTTTTCTTCCAAATCAGTATTTTATCCCATTTTAGAGATTTTTCTGAAAGAAGGCTAAATTACATCATAAATTATAATTTTTTCACTATTTAAAGAGCCTCAAGATGAGGTACCATTTTTTTTTAAAGATTTTATTTATTTATTTGACAGAGAGAGAGAGGGAACACAAGCAGGGGGAGTGGGAGAGGGAGAAGCAGGCTTCCCACAGAGCAGGGAGCCCGATGCAGGGCTCGATCCCAGGACTCTGGGATCATGACCCGAGCTGAAGGCAGACGCTTAACGGCTGAGCCACCCAGGCGCCCCAAGATGAGGTACCATTTTAAGACATTTAGGTTGATCAAGGACATAAAAAACAATCAGGATATTTATTTGGTAGAAATTAAAGATGGCATGTAATAATCATGGGGCTCTCAGTCTCAGATGTCTGAAAAGCTCAGAGGTTTTCATAAGCTTTTTGTCTTCCTGATCTTTTATGGTCCTCCTGTAGATATTAAGAGGCCATGTAATTTCACTTTATTTTTTCCGTAGTTTAGTCTCTGATATCTCACAATATTTTATCCTGCTTATCTAAATTAAAACAAATGCTTAATTTCTCTTTGTACTTTGGCTTATGAACAATTTTGGACTATTTTTCAGAATTGATCAAAATCTAATTTTTGTTTTGAAAAATGTTCATATATATTTATGTGTATATAAATGTGATACATATATGTACATTACTGTGAATAAAATCTATGTACTTTCTAAATTACATGTATTTTAAAGTGATTTTAGCTTTCCTAGAAATATTCATTTTAAATAGAAACGACAATGTTAAACAGTGTGTTGTGGTCAGCAGTTAGCAGCTCAAAAAAGCAGCTGCAAAAGAGTGACAGAGCTTCCTCAATCATGTGCTTTATTCTTTCAAAGAATCGTCCATTATAGTATAAATTCTTCAGGACAAAAACAAAAACGAAACCTAAACCTTTTCTTATTCTTTATGCTTCCTATCTGAAATATGGTTGAAGTTTAAAAACATAAGAGCTTTCCACTAGTGTAAGATAGATAACATAGATTGGATAAATAGTATTAAAATTTTAAACTTCTCCATTTTGGATTTGGAAGATCATCTTTACATTTCTTGTTTAGATTGTCATTTATGGTTATCAGTGATTTCTATTTTTACTATTTCATGGTTAAATGTCCTTCTCAGAAACCCTCATGTTTATTTTTTTTTCTAAGACCTACAATTACAACTCTCATCTTTTACAACTTTCTCTGCATATATCATAAGGGCTTTAAGTATGATAATGTAAAACTATGATAATGACAGTATCGAAACAAAAATGGGTATGATGAGGAATCTGAGTGCAATCAGAATACCAATTATGACATACTCTCATATACACTCAATTAGATAGGGAAGGAGAATATTTTTAGACATTTCTTTCACCAAGAAGATATGACATCTAGGCAGAAGGAAAAGGACAACTTCATTTTAAGTAAGTGTTTAAATATTTCATAATGACTATAATAAGGGTATAGAGGTTACCTTGATAGAGTTTGCTGTTTCATACAGTTCTCTATGGCTTTCTAAAAAGAGATAAATTCATATAATTCTGTGGTTAACAATGACCTATATTTATAAATGTTTAGAATGTTTTCATTTTAACTTAAAAAAAAGAAAACATGAGCATTTCATTTAGCGACATAACCTATCACCTTGTTCACAAAAATAAATTTAAACAATGTTTTTTAGTGCAGTAAGTTGTGCTCAACTTGAAATCAGATTTAATTGCAGAAGAGGATGTATTTTAGATTACTTTTAGAGACATAATTGCAATATTTTGGTAATACTAACAAACATAAAACAACTTGTACCATTTCATCAAAATTTATCACAAAACTTCCTAGTAAAATATTAATTTCTAGCCTTAACATTGGTTGATTTTCATTATGGTGTATATTTTCCTGTTCACTTCAATGTTCATTAAGATTTGAATTCAAAAATATCTCCTTGGCTTTCATCTAATACTATAACCTAGGTGGTATAAACAGTTGGCCCAATATACAGATCAAATCAATCCCTGACCCATGTTTTCAGGACTAATAGTGTAAACAGAGGAAAACTTCAATAGATTTTAAAAAGAACAAATTTCTTTGTTACTGTTGGTGGGATTATTTCTGCGGTCTCTGATTTGTAAGTAAAGATCAAAGCTAAAAACAAAAAACACTAGGTATACACATTCTAAATTATCATAGTAGCTTCCTATAGAGTTTGATATTTCCTATCCCCTATATCAGCATTATCCAATTGAAATATAATGCAAGCCACATACATAATTTAAATTTTCTCATAGCCACATTAATAAAGGTAAAAATAAACACAGGGAATTAATTTTAATATCATAGTATCTAAAAATAATATATAATATGTTGAAACCCAGAAATTTTATGTATATATTTTTTATCCTATCTTTGAAATCTAATGTGTGCTGCACACTTACAGTACATATCAATTAAACCAGTCAGATTTCAAGTACTAAATAGCCACATGAAGCTAGTGGCTACCGTAACAGACAGTGCAGGATTAGAAAAGAAGAGTTCTCCTTTTAAGGAAGTAGTGTTCATAAAAAGAAGCCATCAAAGGGCTAGAGAAAGGAGCTATAACTCATGAACATTGGGATGCCAGTGTCCTTGCCAATCTTCCCCTGGACAAATAAGAAATGGATACAGGTATTTTGTTTCCTTGTTAGCCATCTAGGGAACATCTGGGCTACATGCCAATCTCCCTCTACCACCCAAGCAGGAGAAGAAATAAATGGAAAGAGGTGGTACAGGGGATGACTGCCAATCGATGGGTGGGCCAGGCCATTCTCCCTTGAAATCCTGGTTCCCACAGATTCCCACAAGCCCAAGAATTGACCCTGGAGGGCAGATCCTTTTGCGATCACCAGAGTAGTAAAAGAAAGAGGCTCACATATCAGAAAAATGTATGATGATGATGATGCTAACATCTAGAAGTCAATCAGAAAATTTGTCCCAACCTTCAAGAAACTGTGGAGGCATAAAGAGCTCTTCTGAGACTGTATTGATGGAGTGGGATAAATCTACCACCTAACACCAGCATCCTATAGACACTGAACGGAACAGGGAGAGGCCAAAAACTTCTCCTAAGCAAGTTTCTATATTATATTGGGAGGATGAAAAAACAGTGCAGCAGGGTTGAGTTTTAAAATGAAATAAGACTATTTGAAATTACCTCATGTTTTAGATGCTATCCAATGTCATTAAAAAAGGTGACTCTTCTGAGGCAAAGATGGTTTGGTAGAAAAAAACTGAGATCTTGACTGGGGAAAAAAAAAAGCTATAAAGCTGCTACATGTTTATATCCCAGTGGGTTGTGACTTCTCAATAAACTAACTAAATATATACCACTTTAAACAAAATTTCGTGAGTGAAATGTTTAAAACACAACGTGTTTATAAAAGCTGAGACACGGAGCCTGCAGAGAGGTGCTGCAAGATAACCCGAGCTAGATTTGTAAAGACAGACTGTGCCGGGCCCCAAATACCAGGAAAAAGGAGCATATACTTTTTCTTGAAAACGAGTGGCCAAAGTTTTTGATCAGGAAAGTGACCTGCTTGGATCCGTTAGAAAGATTAAAATTTTGGAGTCATTGTAGAGTTTAGAGCAGAAGAAACATAAGAAGCAGAAAGACAAACTGTCCAGCAGTGATAACAAGCAAGAGGGAATGGATAATTGCAAAAGTAATGGAAAGGAAAAGTCAGACTTGAACAACACTCAAAAAACATTTCTGACAGATATGATGACTGACTGATTGTTGGTAGTACTGTTCTGGGAAAGAGAGGAGATAAAAAGAGCTTTGTGGTCTCCAGGTTGAATGCTGGGGGAAGGGAATCATGAATGCCTGAAGCAGAAGTGAAGAGTAGTGAAATGGCAAATTAGACATGACAACATGTAATCTTCAAGATGCTTGCTGGACATTCATGAGCCCATATCCATCAACTAAGCATCAGAACTAACAATCTGAAATTCAAGAGAAACATCAGTGATAGAGATAAAAATTCTGGAATCAACAGAGTATAGTGAGAGTTGAAACATGGCAGTGGATGAGATCTCACGGGAAGAGACTGAAAAGGGCAGTCCCAGGAGGAAAACCAGTGTCACTGAGGCCAAAGGAAGAGGGAAGGGAAAGAAGAGGTTGTCAATAGCCTCACAGGGTACAAGGGCATAAGAGGATAAGAATCAGGAAGAAGCCATTAGTTTTGGCAAATAGGAAGTGACTTGTAGCCTTACTGAAACAATTTCAGCAATACTATGACAATCAAAAGATAATGAACCAGGTCAGAAAGTGATTGGGACTAAAGTGGAGGCAGTGGTCATAGAATAACTCAGAGCTGTAACAGTCCTGAGCTAGATTCAAGGGAGCACTTGCAAAGTTTCTTAGGAAATTGATCAGGGCACTAATAGAGACTATGCATTCTAGAATAAAGATTGTCTGCAGTCCAGGCTAGCTAGATATCGTCTTGTCTAGAACTGGACTGCACAACCTTTGTTATCATTTCTAAAGGAATGGTCATTTCATCAAACAATCATGCAAACTTCATTATTACAAACATGCTACATATAAGAAAAAGAATGTCAGATTGTTGTAAGCTCCACCTATCAGAAATCCTGAGAACAATTTAAATATATTCAGAGTCACTAAGTAGATGGAAAAAATTTGCTTTACTTTAAGTATATTTCAATAAATTAAATAATCGCCTTTTTATTCTCCCCAGATAATTATTACTTACTGCATGTCAGTATCTATAACCAAACTCCAAAAATTGATGCCAAAATTTAAACAAAATCATTTTTTTGTGTGTTACAAGAACTTGAGGGAAAGAGGTGAATCATGAATTACTTAACCCCTTATATTTTATTTCATTTAAATTATGCCAGCTTGAATATTCACTTCAAAGATCACAGATTTTAACTTTCAGTTCTTTTTTTTAAAGATTTTTTTTTTAAGTAACCTCTACACCCAATATGGGGCTCAAACTCACAACCCTGAGATCGAATCATATACTCTACTGACTGAGCAGCCAGGCACCCCTTAACTTTTATTTCTAATAGGTATTATTTTCACTAATATTTAAATTTCAAAATATTAGATATTTTAATATGCTTATATTCTTTATAACTTCTGTATAAGAGCATATTTTTTTCAGAAGAGTGCCATGAATATAAGTAAAATCCTAAATTATATTTGTTAATGTTTTTTTTTACTTCTGAAAAGCTAAAAGAATACATGGAGGGTTTATTCCAGTTAGGATGTACCTGCATTTGTAATAACCATGACTATCCTTCTAAAATAATCCCAAGGCAAACGAGAAATGGAAACAATCAAAGAAAGCAACCCCATTACAAATGAATCCATTTTTAAAAAGTCTTTGCCCTGTGATACCATTTAATGTTATAATATCATAGGCGCCCATCTTAACGTTTCTTCATAAAGATATGTTATAAGGTAGGACTGCTCAAAATGGAAAAAAAAATTAAAGTCCAGCTCCCAGTAAATGTGATACTTAAAGCTAAAAGATAACAGTGCACAAAAATGGGTAATTGCCATCTGTCTCATAAAAACACAGAAGCCTACGCAAAGCCAACCAATATGTTCTGTCAAAGAAGTGACTTAAAATATGTTCTGCTAACACTAAAATGGCAATAAGCAATTTGAAGGAAAATGTATACCTGACCAAATTGTCCCCTACAGCTCATAAACACCTCTGTTTGTGCCCTTGGAGTTTATCAGGGCTGTGGGAGACATTGATTGACTTTTACTTGATCTCCTATTGCCAAAACACACCAAGGTTAACACAGTTACTCAACACCTTTGATGCAGCCAGGAAAATGTTTAACTGAAAAATGTGTGCAATTTAACAAAGCAAGCAGCAACTGCCTGCAGGAAGTTCTACAACCACAATCATTTCAAAATGTCACAGTTAACCCAGTGCCGTGACAGCTCCACTCTGTGAGCCCCCTCAAGACTGTCTGTGAAGAAGAGAGAGGTCAGCTTTTAAGTGGAGATTTATTTTTACTCCCGAGTTATCCCTTGAACTTGGATCAAATATTGTGTATCGAAAGTCTTGAAATAAAACATCTACTTCTAAATCTTTGTATCAGACATCTAAATAATTTAAAATTTTTCCAAATGCTCTAGGATAATTCATATAGTGTTCTCTATTTGACCTGAAAGGAATATATATGAACCCAGTTCAAATCATGAATCAGAATACACACTAGAAGGCCAGCTAACATGAAGAATTTGCTTACAATACTTGGGCTCTACCAATCCTAGCAAGCAACTCCATGATTATAACAATGTACCACCTTCCCCACTGCTAATTAAGAAATCACAGAAATGTGTTGTAAATTAGTATTTTTTTTTAATCTTAAAGGTAAAACAGCCAATTATTTTACTAGCTAAATAGGTTTATTTGGCAATAGCAGAGGAATTGCAATTCAGGACAGGCAAGTTATGGCAAATCGTAGGCAAATCTGGAGATCAAAGGAGAGGAAAGTTACTTTATAGAATAAAGGAAGAAGTTGGGAGAGTCCACTTTGAATTAAAGTCCATCAAAGGAAGAAAGTAAGAGTTGAGGGCTCATTGGCCGAGTTACGGTATTTTCGTATTGGCTGAGCTTGTTGCTGGCCAAGGAGAAATTCCTCTTTCCTCCTGTTGGAGCAGTAAAGTAGGCTTCTTCCTGTTGGGAATGCAAGGTACCTCTCTTCCTTTTTGGGTCTACAGTTGATGCAGTGGTAGAGTAGGAGAGCTCCCCCTTCTGGCCTTCCAACTCCATTTTGAATTTGGTTTCCTTTATTCAGTTTCACACTTTTGAAGACAGCATAGTTCAGAAAACAGAAGCAACGAAAAGAAACTCAGAAGCTAAGAATTTAAAACCTTTGTTGTCATTGACTTTAATAAACGATCTTGGGTAAATCAAATTAAATTGCACTTCCAGGCAATATCCCTGACTGAAGATGATGTTGTGCTACAGTATTTTCACAACATTGTTAAATGTGCTATTTGTGTTGCCACAGGCAAACCATTAATAAACAATTCAGCTTGCCGGTAATTAAAGTTTATATAAATACGAAACGACCCTATGCCAGCCAACAAGAAGAGGTAGCTTTCCTCTATTCATGCTTATTTGCTTCCATTCCACATTATAAGCAAGATAACTTGCTACTCAGATCACTTTCATTTGGTTTGATTGCCTGCATTTTGCTGAATAAATTTTGAGGCTTTTTTTTTTTTAAAGGGTACAAATGCTTTGGGATAATACAAGAGAACTGGTAAAATTGATATGAATTATAATCACTTCTTCCTCCCTTACTCCCCATTAAAGCTCTACTTTGCAAAGAAGACCAATTTCTAAAATAAATATTATCATTGCATAATGCATAACCTAATCCACTATACTCTAATTCCAGCAAATATTGATACAGATCCCTTTACCAGTTTTAGATGAAAGATGCTTCTGCTAAGCCATTTTCTCTATTTGCTGATGCACTAAATATAAAAAATACTTACGTTCATTCCTAATGGCGTGTTTGAAAACTCCTAGGTCATGCACTAGCATGCCTTCTTAATAAATTGGGTCAGGTTTAAATCAAGCAAAAATAACATATTCTGTTATAACATCAAAAGTTAGCTGGCTTAAGGAAGTATTCATTAGTGGACTGATGTAAATAAAGAGGCATGAGAAAATTTAAACATAATTTTTGGCCTAGTGTAATACACTGGTAACAAATTTTAAAAACAGACGTCGTTTTATTGACTTTCAACATATAAAAATCTATAATATGACATTAAAAACACCAAAACTATGGCATTTTTTTCATGTCTTCATCTGTCCATTTAAGTGCCAATATTTAATCCTTTTACATTTATAGAGACTGACTTCCTCTAGATTTTTTTTGTAGTACTAAAAAGATTATTATTTCAAATTGACCCAAAATATATTGTGATATATATTAGAACATATTTTTAGAAAAGAAATTCTCAGTTAGATTTTTGTTCAATAGGCAATGTACTTCCTACATAAAAATACAATCTAAGTCTTCCATGTGGCATTTCTACATAATATATAAATGAATTCCAGGTTAGGATCATAGAATAAAGCAGGATCAAGAAGTTTCCAACTCCATTGCCTAATAAGAGGAACATATATTAAATAAACAAATGAATAAACAGTAAAAACAAACTGGCAAAAATTCTTCTGTAGCAACCAAGCAGGTTCATTTCATAAGGATGAGGAGAAACAAATGCCAAGACCAAGCAGAAGCAGGTGACATGGTATGGCTTTTAACTCTCGTTCCACAGAGCTATTGACAAGGAAAGAAGGTGTGTCTCAGGAATAGTCTAAGAATTTAGAGTTATATCTTCCAATTTGAGGGCAAGCAGATTAACCAGTGCTTAGGCAGCCCTGGGAAAGGTCAGAGGAAACTTCCAGAAGTAAAAGCCCCTAAATATCAAGGCAGACCACCTCAAGGTCATAGGTCAGTAAGAAGGGCCACCAAGAATTACCATCTTCTATAGTACTAGGCTAAAATGGAGAAGTTGTTAAAGCCCTGGGAGCAGAATATCTCCCTGGTACAGGGCATTTCATGGGATCTCCAGAAAGAGCAGAACATAAGTCTCTTACCTAGGTCTGTCCCAGCCTTAACTAAACTATCCCCTTTCCGACTCTCATAGTCTGAACACTTAATAAAAGTACCTTGAAAACAATCAATTTGAGAGGAAAAAACAAAATATCTCCAAATAAAGTGGCGAGATGTATTAATCAAATTTTGTGGTGGTAATGCTGAATAACAAGCAACCTCATAACCTCAGGAAACAATACAATCTGAACTTGTACAGAAAAACATTTATTTTTCTCACTCACAGGTCTGAGAAATGTCTGTGAGACTCCTGGGCTTAGCTGTCAGAGACTTAGATTGGCTCAAGAATGGGGACTGAATTTAAATCTGCTCCACATATCTCTCATTCTGGGACTGGCAACTGCCCAGAGCATGTTCTTCCCATGGCAGAAGGTGGTAGTTCAGGAGGACAAGTCATCATGAAAGCACAGTTAAATCCTCTGTTCATGACATCTTTGCTTACATTCCATTGGCAATGAACGTAAGGTACAAAATCAATGTCCCATAGTGAAGTTCAAAATCAACAAGGCAGGAAATTATTCTTCTCTCATGGAGCCAGGGAGAGGGTGAACATTTGCAGAAAGATACATTCACTTATGTCAAAAGGGCATCAAATATTAAAGAGAATTACCTTGTACTACTATATCAGAACAACAGGATCTGGATGGAGCACTGAAATTTATCATTAGCAAGATGAAAAGAAGTGGTGTAAAAATGATACAAATATACTACAGAAAAAAAAATAATTCTAGTGGAACACATATTGCAGTGAGCACTGGCTGATTTCCTACCACTGTTTTGTACAATAAAAGACCTTAGGGGCGCCTGGGTGGCTCAGTCCATTAAGTGTCTGCCTTCAGCTCAGGTCATGATCCCGGGGTCCTGGGATCAAGCCCCATGTTGGGCTCTCTGCTTGCTGGGGAGCCTGCTTCTCCCTCCCCCTCTGCAGCTCCCCCTGCTTGTGCTTGTGTTCTCTCTCTCTCTGTCAAATAAATAAATAAAATCTTAAGATTTTTATTTATTTATTTGACAGAGAGAGACAAAGCGAGAGAAGGAACACAAGCAGGGGGAGTAGGAGAGGGAGAAACAGGCTTCCTGCTGAGCAGGGAGCCCAATGCGGGGCTCGATCCCAAGACCCTGAGATCATGACCTGAGTCAAAGGCAGACACTTAATGACTGAGCCACCCAGGCACCCCAATAAATAAAATCTTTAAAAAAATAAAATAAAAGACTGTAGTAAAGCAATTCAATTATGTTACCAAAGGTAAGAGGAAATATGATATAGCTCAAAGATGATATAATAACAAAATACAAAGCAAAAGAGTATGGTAAAGCAAAAAAATAAATTGACAACTAAAAGACATAATTTCTGATATAATAAGCAAACACTTATAAGTGAGAAAAATAAATTTCTGATATAATAAGTAGGAATCACAACAGACATGGCTAAAATCAAATACAATTAATGTTGTATAAAGGGCTTGAGGTAATCAAATGAACACAGAAATAAAAGCAATGAGATTTTAAAATGCAGAGCTATGCTGATGGATAAGAAGGATGAGTAAGGAAGAAACAGTATAAAGGTAATGTGTGTTCCTTTAGTAAAGATTCCAAACAAACAAAAGAATAGAAAGCATTCGTAGGTATAATATATAGGAAAGTGATATTAACATGTAGGAAGACTTAAATCTGCAAACTGAAAGAAATATGTTTTATTTGGAAATTTTGACTTAGAGTGCCCGAATAGAAATAAATCATAATTAAATTATAGAAATTCAAAAAAAAGAAAAAAGTCCTTCTCTATCCTTGATGAACATGGATGCAAAAATTCTCACCAAAATACTAGCCAATAGGATCCAACAGTACATTAAAAGGATTATTCACCACGACCAAGTGGGATTTTTCCCTGGGCTGCAAGGTTGGTTCAACATCCACAAATCAATCAATGTGATACAATACATTAATAAAAGAAAGAACAAGAACCATATGATCCTCTCAATAGATGCCAAAAAAGCATTTGACAAAGTACAGCATTCTTTCTTGAACAAAACTCTTCACAGTGTAGGGATAGAGGGTACATACCTCAATATCATAAAAGCCATCTATGAAAAACCCACAGCGAATATCATTCTCAATGGGGAAAAACTGAGAGCTTTCCCCCTAAGGTCAGGAACACGGCAGGGATGTTCACTATCACCACTGCTATTCAACATAGTATTAGAAGTCCTAGCTACCGCAATCAGACAACAAAAAGAAATAAAAGGCATCCAAATAGGCAAAGAAGAAGTCAAACTCTCACTCTTTGCAGATGATATGATACTTTATGTGGAAAACCCAAAAGACTCCACCCCAAAACTGCTAGAACTCATACAGGAATTCAGTAAAGTGGCAGGATAGAAAATCAATGCACAGAAATCAGTGGCATTCCTATACACCAACAACAAGACAGAAGAAAGAGAAATTAAGGAGTTGATCCCATTTACAATTGCAACCCAAACCATAAGATACCTAGGAATAAATTTAACCAAAGAGGCAAAGGATCTGTACTCAGAAAATTATAAAATACTCATGAAAGAAATTGAGGAAGACACAAAGAAATGGAAAAACGTTCCATGCTCATGGATTGGAAGAACAAATATTGTGAAGATGTCAATGCTACCTAGAGCAATCTACACATTCAATGCAATCCCTATCAAAATACCATCCACTTTTTTCAAAGAAATGGAACAAATAATCCTAAAATTTGTATGGAACCAGAAAAGACCCCGAATAGCCTGAGGAATGTTGAAAAAGAAAAGCAAAGCTGTCGGCATCACAATTCCAGACATCAAGCTCTATTACAAAGCTGTCATCATCAAGACAGTATGGTACTGGCACAAAAAACAGACACATAGGTCAATGGAACAGAATAGAGAGCCCAGAAATGGACCCTCAACTCTATGGTCAACTAATCTTCGACAAAGCAGGAAAGAATGTCCAATGGAAAAAAGACAGTCTCTTCAACAAATGGTGTTGTGAAAATTGGACAGCCACATGCAGAAGAATGAAACTGGACCATTTCCTTACACCACACACAAAAATAGACTCCAAATGGTTGAAAGACCTAAATGTGAGACAGGAGTCCATCAACATCCTAAAGGAGAACACAGGCAGCAACCTCTTCGACCTCAGCTGCAGCAACTTCTTCCTAGAAACATCACCAAAGGCAAGGGAAGCAAGGGCAAAATTGAACTATTGGGACTTCAACAAGATAAAAAGCTTTTGCACAGCAAAAGAAACAGTCAACAAAACCAAAAGACAACCGACAGAATGGGAGAAGATATTTGCAAATGACATATCAGATAAAGGGCTAGTATCCAAAATCTATAAAGAACTTATCAAACTCACCATGAGAGACTATGGACTCTGAGAAACAAACTGAGGGTTTTAGAGGGGGGGGTTGGGGAGGTGTTAGCCCGGTGATGGGTATTAAGGAAGGCACGTATTGCATGGAGCACTGGGTGTTATACACAAACAATGAATCATGGAACACTGCATCAAAAACTAATGATGTAATGTATGGTGACTAACATAACATAATAAAATAAAATTAAAATAATAAAAAAGAACTTATCAAACTCAACACCCAAAGAATAAATAATCCAGTCAAGAAATGGGCAGAAGACATGAACAGACATCTCTGCAAAGAAGACATCCAAATGGCCAAGAGACATATGAAAAAGTGCTCACCATCACTCGGCGTCAGGGAAATCCAAATCAAAATCTCAATGAGATACCACCTCACGCCAGTCAGAATGGCTACAATTAACAAGTCAGGAAACGACAGGTGTTGGTGAGGATGTGGAGAAAAGGAAACCCTCTTACACTGTTGGTGGGAATGCAAGCTGGTGCAGCCACTCTGGAAAACAGTATGGAGGTCCCTCAAAAAGTTGAAAATAGAGCTACCATACGATCCAGCAATTGCACTACTGGGTATTTACCCCAAAGATACAAATGTAGTGATCTGAAGGGGTACGTGCACCCCGATGTTTATAGCAGCAATGTCCATAATAGCCAAACTGGAAAGAGCCAAGATGTCCATCGACAGATGAATGGATAAAGAAGATGTGGTATATATATACGGTGGAATATTATGCAGCCACCAAAAGGAATGGAATCTTGCCATTTGCAACGACGTGGATGAAACTGGAGGGTATTATGCTGAGCAAAATAAGTCAATCAGAGAAAGACATGTATCATATGACCTCACTGATATGAGGAATTCTTAATCTCAGGAAACAAACTGAGGGTTGCTGGAGTGGTGGGGGGTGGGAAGGATGGGGTGGCTGGGTGATAGACATTGGGGAGGGTATGTGCTATGGTGAGTGCTGTGAATTGTGTAAGACTGTTGAATCACAGACCTGTACCTCTGAAACAAATAATACATTATATGTTAAAAAAGAAAAAAAAAAGGAAGAAGATAGCAGGAGGGGAAATATGAAGGGGGGGAAATCGGAGGGGGAGACGAAACATGAGAGACTATGGACTCTGAGAAACAAACTGAGGATTCTAGAGGGGAGGGGGTAGGGGGGTAGGGGAATGGGTTAGCCTGCTGATAGGTATTAAAGAGGGTACATTCTGCATGGAGCACTGGGTGTTATATGCAAACAATGAATCATGGAACACTACATCAAAAACTAATGATGTAATGTATGGTGATTAACATAATATAATAATAAAAAAAATCTCAAAAAAAAAAGTCCTTCTCTATCCAATTAAAAAAAAAATTTACGTGTAGCAGGAGGGGAAGAATGAAGCGGGGGAAATCGGAGGGGTAGACGAACCATGAGAGACGATGGACTCTGAAAAACAAACTGAGGGTTCTAGAGGGGAGGGGGGTGGGAGGATGGGTTAGCCTGGTGGTGGGTATTGAGGAGGGCACATTCTGCATGGAGCACAGGGTATTATGCACAAACAATGAATCATGGAACACTACATCTAAAACTAATGATGTAATGTATGGGGATTAACATAAGAATTAAAAAAAAAATTTACCTGTAAGGGGAAATGAGGTCAGCCTTAGACTTCCTCAGTAATATGTCATGCCAGTAAAAACTAAAGTGGTGTTTATGAAGTTCCAAGGGAAGGAAACTTTATCAAAGAAAAGTATACCTAGCTAAGTTGTCATTTAATTATAAAAATGGGGGGTATATATTCTTTACGATGACAAACTTAGAGAATATAAAACTCATGAGCCCTTCTTGATAGTACTTAACAGTGACATGTCGCTGACCACAAGATGACTCAGGGAGGTCCGGGATCCAGAAGCCATGGCACAAAGAATGGTGGCAGTAAATCCATTTACATGTAGAACTTAGACCAAAAAATAGGAATTATGATGCAGAAAAGAACAAATATTATGAACCTTTTCAAACTAAAAAATATAAGGAGAGAAAAAGAAAGTAAATAATGCTGATTGTCTCCTCCTTCACAGCATCTCTTTCTAAAAGCAGAACATTTAACTAGAAGAAAACATGCTGACCCTAAACTCAACGATTTTCATAATTTTTCTTAGTTTAAGGGCATTTTTAAGTAACTAAAAGTCCTCATGGTAAAAATTTTTTCTAGTACCTGGGATGTATGCAGAAAATAAATTCCTCTATCGATTGTTTTATTTTTCTAATTTAAAGTTATACTTTGTGACCCAAATATCTGCAAATCAAATGTACTAGCTATCCAACAGAATGTATCTTCTAAGATTTATAGGTGCCTATTAGAAACAAATAAACGTTCACCAACAATCCAAGAATCAACGAGCTTAATAATTTATCTCTAAAGGCATCCCGAACACAGGAGTTCTAAAAGTATTGATTCGTTGTAAATAATGCCCCAAGAGGGCTGTTTATAAAGCTGAGTTTTGACGTATAGTTCACAGGTATAGTCTTACCTACAGTGCAAATATTTTTATGCACAGGAGATATTTTCTAGCATTAACGCAAATACAGAAATGGCAAACACCGTGCATAAAGTCTGGCTGAGAATCTGTAGCCAGTCTATATGCTGGTGGGATGTGACATTAATAGAATCAAACACACTTTAGATCTAAAATAAGAGTAATCAGTATGACAACTTTTCAAGAAGCAGCACACACACCCTAAGCAGAATAAAGGCAAGGCTTCTAAATGACTGTGATAAATGTTGGAAATGGGCAGAACGAATGGCCAAGTACACCATTCCCTTTCAGAATATGAAGTTTTTAGAGGTGGAAAAAGATCCATTAGATCACTCTAGAAACAAAGTATTAAAACCACACTGTCCATCTTCTAATGTCTTTGGAAAGGACAGTGGATAGACTAGATGCAAAAAAAAAAAAAAAATCTCAGATTATTCTTAGTTTAAAATAAAACGGTAAAGGTGAAGAAAGTACTGAACAATAAAAAGAACTAAATAAAAAAGCATTATTATATGTTAAGAATTACATTTAAAATTTTTGACAAAAGCTGTACTAGGATTTGATAAATGACTCATCTTACAAGAACAGAAATCCTTTACCAAGCTGAACTTAAAAATGGATACAGCCGCCAAATTAAGGAGCCTGGAAAGAAGATTTTGTATTATGAGTGATATGCTGAACATATTTCAAGACAGATGGTCAGCATTTCTGGGAACTGATGATCTCCTCCTGACATAATAATGTGTGACATCGTCATTTAAAGCAGAGTTACTATCACCTACTGAGGCCCCTCAACTCACACAAAAGACAAGTCAATAAGCACCCATCCCATTGTTGTTTTGCTTCTATCCCCAATGAGTGCCATTCATGTAATTATTTATTTCTGATTTGAAAATTAGGGCAATGGTTAAATCTTGTTTGTTATAATGGTCTATATTTAATTAATTTCTAAGACTTCATTTGTTTTTCCTTATCATTTGGAAGGAAAGAGAAATGCCAAAAATGATTTAAAGCAAGGATTAAATTACCTCTTTTATAGTTCTGATTGTTAACCTGGATTTATAAGCCTTCAGAGCATCTTCTTCTAAATGTTAAAAGGGGTCATATGGAAACAGTTTTCAATTTATCAGATTGAGAGCCAAGCATCCACTTAAAATTTGGTTAATACTTAGAATGCATTTTTTCCCATAGAAATGGTATAATAGAAGTGTGCTTTGCTATGCATTAAAAGACAATGGACAGGAACTCTTAAAAAATACATGTTGTGCATTTGTGTTTTTGATTTCTACTATAAAAACTACTTTGGCTGTAGTGCACCATAAATTTTTGCTACATGAAAACCCTGTCCCTAAAACATGTCCCGCACATAATAAAAGCTTACCACAGCTTCAATTACCTTATATATGACTTTGCCTTTTAATCAGATTTTTAAAGAAATAGTCAATTGAAAAATACACTAGACAAAATGCTGTGATTAACATGCCCAAAAAGAAATTGTGATCTAATGAAAGAAGACACAAAAATAATGTGGCCTAGCACTTAGTAGGAAATAAAATAATTAAAAAGAAAAAGAAAATATGCTGAATAGATGAAGCATGAACTTAAGAGAGTTTCCTAAATTCACAATTGTTAACACTGGCTTATAGGTATAAGTCTTTAGATTTAAAACCTACTTTATCAGCATGGATATTAATCCTAGAATACCATGTTTTCTTCAACCAGGGACTAAAGAAAGATCAGGTATCTTCAGTATTTCTGCAATTGCGGTGATTAGAGAATTGTTCCATTGCCTACTTTATGAATATGGTTTGTCCTTAACAGGAAAGTGATTTTAAAAATCAAACTCAAGTGGCTGGTCATTAAGCGTCTGCCTTTGGCTCAGGTAATGATCCCAGAGTCCTGGGATTGAGCCCCGCATAGGGCTCCCTGCTCAGCTGGAAGCCTGCTTCTCCCTCTCCCACTCCCCCTGCTTGTGTCCCCTCTCTTGCTCTCTCTCTCTCTCTGTCAGATAAATAAATAAAATATTTTTAAAAATAAATTTAAAAAAAATCAAACTCAAAGGACCATGGTCCTGTTACTTTAAGTGCCATAACTGGAAAGCTCTTGGGCTTGCGCCTTACCGCTGCATTAACACGGCTTACATCAGAGCCCTGGCAGAACACAGGTGGCTCGCTCAAAACAGTGGCTGAAGAAACTTTTAGTAAGGAATCTATTAATAAAGGCATGGGCAACATTAAAGAAAACTTACAGGAATAGTTAAAAATCCTGTGCAAACAATAGTTACTATTTAAGGGATAAGGGGAGGGAGCAGTTGCCAGAAGCCTGTGAGTCTTGTAGCTGTAAGAGAGAATCTTTTGAAAGGAATTCTGGCTTTGTGGGGAGAAACCAGAAGGGAATAAATACCCTGAGCTTTCTTTCCTGCAGCACTCTGATGATCACAGTGGTGACACAGTCTATAGAGGTCAGCTTCTCAGGACACAGAGGAAAAAGAGAAGTGGATGAAGAGAAAATTGAGGGGCAAACGAAGAATAGCCAGGACTTGACTGGTAGAGAAGAGGAAGAAGCTTGGGACCACATAGAAACAGGGGGAAAGAAACTACAGAGGCTTTGAGTTTGGCAGCCGACCCAAGAGCCAGGCAGTGCCTTGGCTAAAAGGTTCTAGCACCCCCGAGTTTCCTTTGGGTGGTGGCTCAGATTCCATCAAACAAATGCAGCAAAGCAGAGGAGTTCCTGTAACAGATGGCACCTGAGATTGGTATTTAATTCACCCACGGTGATGAAAGCAACTGGGAATAAAGCAGATCTCACCTATGTCTCACTCTGAGGGCAGACAGAAATGATGCTGGAGCACGCTAGCCCTAAGGGCAGGGGTCCGTGCTCAGAGGGAACGGACCCAGCAAAGAGAGAAGCGACCAAAGTAAAAGGTGCTAGAAAAATTATTTGAGAAAGGGATTACCAGCAAGTAGGAACTCAGAAGGCACAAGGACTCCCAGGGCTCATCCAAGACAAGTGGATATTGGATGTACTATAGGTGAATGGGAATTAGTGAAACAAGCTGCCTTAACCAACGTAATTCCAGATGCCGTTCAGCATGCCACCCGCAGGTGGAAGCATCAGTACCTTAGCGGAGAGGCTGGAAGTGCCTTGATCTTAATAGTAATGATTTCATCCCATTGGATTTTTAGCTTTTTTTTTAATTTCTAAAGTAAGACATGAACACTTTCTTACAATAATGAAAAAAAACACAGAACTATGTACAGAAAAAGTGAAGGTCCCCTTTATCACCATTTCTAATACATATATGTGTGCATATATATAACCATTTTGTCGTTTAGGATATTTTATAGAGAGAATGTATAATTTTTATGTAGTCAACACTGTCACTATGTGATTTTAACAAATGCTTTCTTCATTTAACAAATAACGTATCAGAAAACTTTTAACCACAACACAAAAAATTCCTGTCTGGAATATACATGGCAAATGGTAATTCTTCCAGAAACACTTGCCTTTCATATTTTGACATTGTTTATTTAGACAAATTTAAAGCTTTTATATAGACAACTTTTTCAGTATTTTCCCTGATATTTGATTAGAAATTTCTTCCTCTCCCCAAATTTGTAAAAATATTATTCTATATATTTTTTACTTTTAAAATTTTATACACATAACTATAACTGCATAGGAATTTTTTAATGTATGGTATGAAGTAGGGGATACAACTTACATCAAGTGCATTTTGCAATAGCGCTCTTTCTAATTTAAATGGCCTTAATTATTAATCATTAAAACCCACATACACCCACATAAAAACCCCATACACATCCACTTCTCAAGTCAATTCTGCTTCAGTAATCAATGTGACTCTTCACGAGTTAGTATTACTATCATTTATTTACTGTGTCTTTATTACTTATTTTTGCCCTAGATTCAGCGTTAGTATCAGAGTTATGCAACTCTCATGAGTGAATTGAGATTTCCATACATCTCTGTGTTCCAAAGCGTTTCAAAAATACGGAAATTATCTATCCATTGAATATAAAGTGTAGGACAATACTGACAGAATATTTGAAAATTTGTAAATTAGTTTGTCATTAGTATTCTTTTCAAAATCTTTTCGGCTAAAGTTTTCTTCTGAAGGAATTGTAAAATCAAGTTCCAGATAAGGTCTTTTTGAGGTTTTTAAGAGAATATCCACTGAATGAGTAGCTTAATTTGGGGGAAATTGATTTTTTAAAAATATTTGGTCTTCCCATCCAGTTAGTGATCTCTCCTCAATTCAGAGCTTCATTACAACCGAGAGCATAGAATATCTTCTCATTAATTCAGGTCCTTTTTATGTCTTTCAATAGCTTTGATTCTTAGAAGTCTTGCACACTTCTTGTTAAGTTTATTTCTCAAGTCTTTATAGTTTTTATTGTTATTCTAGATGTAGTATACTTTTTTCTTTTTATATTTCCTGATTGGTTAATTCCACTAAAGAGAAAAGTTATGGATTTTTCTAAGTTTATCTTCACTCTACCTTTCACTAGGTCTAATATACTTCAGTTGATGATGTTGAATATTATTTTTCCTCAAGTAGTCACATCAGTGGCAAATAAGAATAGCTTTGTGTCTTTTCATTATTTTTAAATCCTATTAATGTTTATTTTCTTAGCATTGGATTGGCTCTCTAGAATAATATTGAGGAGAAGCAGTAGTTTTGAGTGTTGTCTTCTGTTTCAGTATGTTTCTAGTATTTCATCATTAGGCAAGATACTGGCTGTGAATTTGATCAACAGGTTAAGAAGTTTTTTCTGTCCTTAACTTGCCAAGAGGTAGTTTTGTTCTTAGGTTTTACTATTTATTTAATAAGAACTTAGCATTTGAAATATATAAAAGATTTTGTATATTTAAAAGGTCTCAGAATCCTTCCCCATTAAGCTTTTATTATAATGAATTACATTTACAGTTTTTCAAATCTTTAATTATACACACAATCCTGGGTTAAATGCTACTAAATCATAATGATTTTTTAATTAAAACTTTCATTGAAGGGGCACCTAGATGGCTCAGTCAGTTAAGCATCCGACTTTTGATTTTGGCTCAGGCCATGATCTCAGTGGTGCAAGATGGAGCCCCGCATCAGGCTCCCTGCTCAGCGGGGAGTCTACTTCTCTCTCTCTCTTCCTCTCCCTTTTCCCCTCCTCCCGCCTGCACATGTGCTCTCTCTCTTGCTCTTCTGCTCTCTCTCTAGTAAATAAATAAATCTTCCAAAAAAAATTTTCATTGAACATATTGCATATTTACATGCAGAAATAATAGATCTTATGTACACTTTACTCAGTTTCCACCAATAGTAGTATTTGTAAATCTACAAAATAATATCATAACCAGGATATTGACATTGATACAAGCCACCAATCTTATTCAAATTTCCCATTTTGCTTATCCTCATTTGTGTGTGTTTATATAATTTTATCAAATGCATAGGTTTGTGTACCTGTGACTGTAGTCAAGGTATATCAACAGTTCCATCACTACAAGAATCCATCCTGTTGACTTTTATAACCCCATCCACCCCCTTCCCTCGCCCCACTCCATCTCTGGTCTCTAACCCTGGCAAGCTACTAATCTCTCCTCCATTTATAAAATTTTGTCATTTCAAAATGTTAAATAAATTGAATCATACAGCATCTGACCTTTTAGAATTGACTTTTTTCCTTTATGAGAATGGTATATATGTACTACAATTTAACTATTTACTGTTGGACATCTGGGCTGATTCCAGTTTCTAGTTATTATGAATAAAGCTGCTAAACACATCTGTGTACAGATTTTTTATGAACATAAGTTTTCATTTATCTGGGATAAATTCCCAGGAATAAAACTGATGAGTCATATAGTAACTGCATGGTTAGCTTTGTAAGAAACTGCCAAATTGTTTTCCAGACTATACTATTTTATATTCCCACCAACAATGTATAAGTGATAAAATTTTTCCGCATGCTCATCAGCATTTGATGTTGTCATTTTTTTAGTCATTTTGATAGGTGTGTGGTCATTGTGGTCTTAATTTGTATTCCCCTGATGGCTAATAATGTGGAATATCTTTTTACATGCTTGTTTGCAATCTGCATAGTCCTCTTCCATAAAATATTTTTTTATGCCTTTTCCCATTGTCTAATTTGACTGTTTGGACTTTACTGTTGACTTTTGACACAGATAGATGATAGATAGATGATAGATGATAGATAGATAGATAGATAGATAGATAGATAGATAGATAGATAGATGATAGATGATAGAGAGATAGATAAATAGATGATAGATAGATAGATAGATAGATAGATAGATAGATAGATAGATAGATGATAGATAGCTAGATAGATATTCTACCTTTTCAGGTATATATAGATATATATTCTAGGTACTAGATACATTCCCTTGGTAGCTTGAAATCACTAAGTAAATCAACAAACACTGCAAAGGAGTTTGGTTTATTGTTTATTGATTAGCTACACTTTAGAAAGTGACAGAGAAAATGTTAAGAATTCAGATAAAATTTAAAAGTGTCCATTATATTGTGCATAGTACAAAAAATTGAGGAAATATTCTTCCAGGAATTGAAAACTATGATCCGATTCAGCTAAGAAATCACTCACATCATTGACAAGTCAAATTCGGATATGTTCCTGTTGTTTCACTTTCATCTTTCTTGTTATTGTAAACAAATTATCAATCAACATTCATGTCAGAACTATGTTCATTCATCAGGTGCAATCAAGGATTGGCAATGGATACAGGAGTTTGCCAAAAATCAACAAAAGCATCCTGTGAGAATCAATTTCCTATATGGAATGTAGAGTGAGGACTACTGTACATTTCTTTATTACCTGCAAATTGTATGCTGTACATTGTTTATACCAGTAAAATTTGTAATAATTTGTATATGTATCTAAACATACTTTTTTTCTTAGAGAGTCAATTGTTCACTTTTTACTATCATCCCATTGCTACCAGCCCTCCCCTATTGCCCTTCTTCCATTTTACATCTATCATATGATGCTTTATTCCTGAGTGTAAGTCCTTTGAAGTACCAAATGAAAGGACAATTAAAATATTGGTGCCAACCCTTAAGCTCTTTTAATGAACACATCATAAACTTCACTAGTGCTCTTTGTCTTTCCTTGTCATCTGCAAAGCACTGTGTTAGAGTGTTCTGAATTCAGCTATATTAAAGAATAGTAGTGGAGATAATAAAAAAAATTTCATGGAGTGACCTCACCTCCCCTTCCCTTTAGTGTTGTCAAAAACTGCAGTGCTTTTGATGTTGAGTTATGTGCTAGCAAAGAAATTATTACCAGTAAGAAATATTGAAGGTGGCATGCTTTATTTCATTAAGGAAGCAAATTTATGTAACGGATCCATTCTTTAACTATTTTTGAATTCAGAAGTAAAATGCTTGTCATAATAAAATGTATTAACATATTTATTGAATTGAAAAATAGAGTCAGGCTTTTTCTGACAGGAAATAAGACTGATTTGGCTGATTGATTTGACAATGAGAACCGGCTTTGCCAATTAGGTTTCATGACAGACATTTTCCAAAAATTGAAGAAGCCAAATCTGAAGTTCCAAGGTTTTCACAAGAGTTTGTTCAATAAATGTGGTAATATAATAGCATTTTATTCAAAATATTACATAGGCAAAGGCATATTTAAATTAATAATATTTGTTTTCTGAATATATGCCTCTAAGTGAAAAAATAACAGGTATAATTAAATCATTTGATAAGAGTAAGAAAAGTATAAGAGTAAAAAAGCATTCTGATTATTTTTTCCAATTCTTTCTTTTTTGACAAAAAAAAACGAAGACCTAATCAAGTTGTTAAATAATCATAAAACACTTTTTTGATGCTAGGTCATTAGGTGACATTAGTATGGAATTGAGATTATTCCTGAAAAACTTTTTGCATTTCTATTTTTATGTGACCAAAATTTCTCAGTGCTTACTTGTAGAAATGTGAAAATAACGTAAGAATTGATTCTATCCTCTTATTCTAGTTATAAATAACATTTATTTTAAAAATAAGTGTTATGTTTCATTAAGAAATACATTTCTAATAATGTTTCATATGTTTTAAATTATATGCACCAAGATTTTAATAGTTTATGCTATTTTGAGTGATTCTTTTAAAATAATTACAATGATCAATCAATCCAGAAGAATTGTTAATATTTAAATCCTATAGTCACTGAAATAAAATTTTATGTGCATGTATTTGCATTTGTATAAGCTATTTACATAGGATTTTTTATTTTTCCTTTTTGTTGCTAAGAAGTTTAATGGTAATAAATAAATCTTGTGTAAGCATTAACAGTCTATACATTAGGACAAATTTTAAGTGAAATGGAAGGAAAATGGGGGTAAAAAAAGGAAAAGATGGAAATGTTTGATTATATAAGAAGAGCTTACTCATGTATTTTTACATAAATGATGTGATATCAAATCACTATGATATTTACTCATATGTGGAATTTAAGAAACAAAACAAACATGGGGTGGGGGAAAGAGAGGAAAAACAAGGAACAGACTCTTAACTATAGAGAACAAACTGATGGTTACCAGAACGGAGGGGAACAGGGGGATGGCTTAAATAAGTGATGGGGATTAAGGAGAGCATTTTTTGTGATGAGCACTGGGTGATGTACGGAAGCGTTGAATCACTAAATTCTACACCTGAAACTAATATTACACTGTATGTTAACTAACTGAAATTTAAATAAAAACTTTAAAAAAAAGAAAAAAATCACTGATATTTAGATTCCATCGGAGATATTTAAATGAATAATTTAACCATTTTACCTAAAAATTTAAATATGTAAATTGTGCCAGAAACATATATTTTGAAATTGCTTAGAGTTATAAAGAATTTTAGTTGTTAACTTAAAAAATGTAAGAGGAATATATATATATTCCTCCTACATTTATTTATATGTATATACTATATATATATATATATATATATATTTTTTTTTTTTTTTTTTTTACAATTCCTTTAAGTGGTATGTGAGCAACAAATATTTGAGGACCACTAAGGTAAAACATCTAAAAGGAAGTGAGTCAAGAGATTGTAATTTAATAGTGAAGCTAATATATTTTTTGGAAAGATATTATTTGGACAGCCAGAAGTTCTTTGATAAATTAACAGTGCAATTCTGAGGAACTAGATGACAGAAAAACCTGGCAGCTCATTTACTATCCAAGAAGTTCCCTAAGAAGGTGTCCAAAGAAATCTAAATACTCACTGATACTACTGATATGTTGAAGACTTAGAGAAAAGTAACTTCCTGATATAACCAGCCTGTTTTGTTTAATTAAATCATGGAAAATTGTGAAAGATTTGAAATTGATGTAAATGCATTGGGGATTAGGCTGCACGATAGCCCTTGAAAATGGCAGTTGGATGAATATAAGGTAATCGCAAATTGTCAGAAAAAAAGTCTCTGATTCTGACTGGAAACAGATTTCCATTGAAAATATGCACTAACTCATGCTCTGATTTAAGTGGTTTCTCACAAATGTTAGAATTCTTAGTAAAGATCATTTTTCACCGGTTCTGATGAATGCTCAGCATAATTAGATATACTACATGTAATTCTACTATTTCTAAATGTTTCTTCTCCATTCCTGTTCTTATTCCTCCTTTTTAGGGATCATTCTGAATTGTAAAAACTAGGTTGAGTCTACATGTATTTTCATGTCCTAGGGAAATTTATACTCAGACAAGAGTGCTGGAATGTCTTATGTAAAAAAGAGGAACTAGAGAAGAAGATGAAAGAAGAATCATTGCAGCATTACAACACATGCTTGAATAAGAGTGGAACAGAAATAACTCTTTATTAAAACTTTTATTATATTCCACAGTGTCATCAGTCATCATTTACTGATCCCCTTGGGATCAGAAACTGTACCAATTTATTTTGTATATTACTCAGAAGTGCAACAAAGTAAAACAGAAACCTAATAAATGCTGTTGGTAATTATCATTATTAAACAATTTTAAAACTACTCACTCCTCTTTAGAAAAATTTTGAACCAAGATACACTTGGCTTTCAGATTTTGTTTTGTTTTAGTTTGAATCTTAGAGAAAATTATTTGCAATAAGTCAGAAATTTTTATTTTGTACATGTTCATTCATTCATTCAACAAAATTTACTGAATTTATTGAATTCTATTTGCCAAGTCATATACTGAGTAGTGATTATTAAAAATAAAAATAAACCTGGTACTTCCCTCAAGGAACTTGTAATTGAGTGGACAAGATTAATATTAAGAAAGTAAATGTAAATGTAACATATAATTGCAAATTTTGCAAGTGCTCTGAAGCAAACACACAGTGAGAGGACCTATACAGATTATGGTGTTCAGGGAAGGCATTGAAAGAGTGCCTTGTAAGCCCAGACCTGAATGACCAGAAGGAACCAGAAAGTGCTTGAACAATTAAAATGAAGCCATTGTGGCCAGAACTTGATAGTTACAGGGAAAGTGTAAAGGTTGAGTTTCAAGAAACAGATAGAGAACAGCTTTTACATGGTCCATTAAGGAGTATGGATTTTTTTTAAGAGTACTGAAATATCATTATAGAATTTTTAAAAAGAAGAGTTAAAGACTCAGAATTATGTTTAAAAAATGTTTCTTTACTGGAATTGTCAGGAATACATTGAAGAGACTTTTGTTTGCAGTAGTATAGTTGATAAAATACCATGATGTATTCGTGCAGTATAAAATATGGATAAAACATATTTTAAAGCATTCTAGGCTCACAGAAAGTAAGAGAAATCATAGGGAGAAAAAAAAAGAAAAGGAAAAAAGAGCTGAAGGTGGGAAGTAAGAGTGACAAATAGAAAACTAACCTGGATATGGAGATAGTCACTGAACAAGCCAGAAGTTCCTTTAAAAATGGGAGTGTTCACTGAATTCACATATCAAGTCACTTATCCCAAGGGGGAGTTAGAGTAATTAAAGAGATCTTGGGTGGGCAGAATAGCCTGTCACCCAGCAGAGAAAAAAGAAACAGAAAACATATCTGGAGTAAATGTTCCAAATCAAATTCTCTTGTTTTTGTGTCTAAAGTTTAAAAGAATAGAATACAAAATTCATGCTTCTTAATTTCTTGTTCTGCTCAGTCTCTAACAGAGAGGAATTGATGCCTGTGGGGAGCTGGGCTTCCTTGAGATTGGGGAAGACCTCAGAAGTCAAATTAGTTTAGAGCCAAGATTCCCTTAAGACTAGTAATGAAGTTAATGCAATTCCATAGCCACCAAATAGAGAAAACAAGCCAGTTCCTAAGTCCTAGGACGGTTATGATATTCCTGGGGATCTCAGGGCATAGTATTGCCAAAAATTATCAGAAACTCAGTGCTACCTGAGTAAGAAAGAGAGGGGGAAGGGACACACACACACACACACACACACACATACACACAAGAATATCTTGGTTTCAGCTTCACTGGAATGTAGTTGTCTAGAATCCATGACCTAGGATTTTGCACTCAAATTGTGGAGAGATTGCCACAAAAGGTTAATTTTGACACTATGTCTCTACCAAAGTTGGGATATACAAATCTTTTCAAACTCTTTCTTCTAAAGTGTGTGTGGTGGGGGAGGATGCAATTAAGACATAATTTGTTCATTCTTCCAAAGTTTAGAAATTTGCAATGATGGCAGCCATAGTCATCAGATCTTACTTTCTCATTCGGTTAATTCCAGGCATCTTAATTTCCATTTCCTCTTCAGACTGTTTTAGGATTCCCCATTACTGAACTGAATAGGACTTGTGTCTTATGACATAACCTCCACAATTTTCTCCTATGAGCAAACATCTTAAATTCAATGTTACTTCACCAATCCTATTGCCACTCACAGTAGAATTGCTAGAAGGCTTCTCTCTCATACATAATTAACAAATCTAAAGCCAAAGTGAGAATACATGCTTTTTGAAATTTGGAAAAGCCACATAAATTCAAAATCAACCTCTTCAAGATCTGTCTCTTAGCTATGAAGGCAGGTCAGAAGAACACAGAACAACAAAATATAAAGCAATTTATCTATAGCATCCACCTAGGCCTGGAACTAACAATTTAAAGGTAGACCCTCACACTCTGGTAGGATGTAGATGTCCTTGAAGTTTAAAATCTCTTTTCCTTAGAACTGAATCTCTGTTTCTGATGTGCTTGCTTCCTAAGGCCTCTAGAGCACTCTCAGCAGTTTCTGAGGTCCACCTACAACTAAAATATGCATGTAGGTCAAGCTTCAGTAGCCCCTCCCATATTCTCAGCAGTCGTGTCTAATAAAGGGCCACCCCTAGTACCATCGGCTTGTGCTGAGTCCATTTGCCAAAGCCAGAGGCTGCCCCACTTCCACCAGGGCCCTCCATGAAATTACCTTTGGCCTGTAGCTTTTCAGAGGTGCATACTTTCACTAAAGATAAACTCTCTTCTTTTGTGGCATTTGGGTAAAGCACTTTCTTACTCAAGGCCGTTAGTGAGCCCTATTCCTTCACTGAGGACCAAACATTTTTTGAGCCCTGAATCTTTGATGAGGACCATGTCTCTCTTTTTTTATAAATATCTCTCTGTGCAAATAAAAACAAAAATGAAAAACGAACAAAAAAATATAAACTGCTGCGACCTTCAAACATAACACATGCAATGTACTCTAAGGCTCATCCGATCTCATTTCAAGAAGTAAAAGCTAACTACATACCTGTAAAAACTAGCTACATTAGCCAACTGAAGTCTCTAAAAACTGTCAATGTCAAGAATCAGCATGGTTTATATTTAATAAAACACCACCAATGTTCAAAGTCACCCACCTTGGCTTTAGCAGAAGTCTGAATTTATCCATATGTATATTATTGTTCTAAATTTTTATTACCAGTTTACTTCTCAAGATTTTTGGCTCCATGTTCTAGATTAGGAGTCAGCAAACTTGTGTGTGTGTGTGTGTGCGTGTGTGTGTGTGGTATATCTTTTCCCATACTTTTATTTTCAACTTACTGGGTGTTTTTTTTTTATTAACATATAATGTATTATTTGTTTCAGCGGTACAGGTCTGTGATTCATCAGTCTTACACAACACACAGTGCTCACCACAACACGTACCTTCCCCAATGTCCATCATCCAGCCAGCCACCACATTGCCCCCCTCCCCTCCAGCAACCCTCGGTTTGTTTCCTAAGATTAAGAGTCTCTTATGGTTTGTCTCCCTCTTTGGTTTCATCTTGTTTTATTTTTCCCTCTCTTCCCCTATGATCCTCTGCTTTGTTTCTTAAACTCTGCATATCAGTGGGATGATATGATAATTGTCTTTCTCTGATTGACTTATTTCACTTAGCATAATACCCTCTAGTTCCATCCAGGTCATTGCAAATGGCAAGATCTCATTTTTTTGATGGCTGCATAATATTCCATTATATATATATATATATATATATATATATATACACACACACACACACACACACATACACACACCACATCTTCTTTATCCATTCATCTGTCAATGGACATCTGGGCTCTTTCCATAGTTCAGCTATTGTGGACATTGCTGCCATAAACATCGGAGTGCAGGTGCCCCTTCGGATCATTGCATTTGTATCTTTGGGGTAAATACCCAGTAGTGCGATTGCTGGGTCATAGGGTAGCTCTATTTTCAATTTTTTGAGGAACCTCCATACTGTTTTCCAGAGTGGCTGCACCAGCTTGCATTCCCACCAACAGTGTAAGAGGGTTTCCTTTTCTCCACATCCTCACCAACACCTGTCGTTTCCTGACTTGTTAATTGTAGCCATTCTGACTGGCGTGAGGTGGTATCTCATTGAGATTTTGATTTGGATTTCCCTGACGCCGAGTGATGGTGAGCACTTTTTCATATGTCTCTTGGCCATTTGGATGTCTTCTTTGCAGAGATGTCTGTTCATGTCTTCTGCCCATTTCTTGACTGGATTATTTATTCTTTGGGTGTTGAGTTTGATAAGTTCTTTTTTATTATTTTAATTTTATTTTATTATGTTATGTTAGTCACCATACATTACATCATTAGTTTTTGATGTAGTGTTCCATGATTCATTGTTTGTGTATAACACCCAGGGCTCCATGCAATATGTGCCCTCCTTAATACCCATCACCGGGCTAACACCTCCCCCCACCCCCTCCCCTCTAAAACCCTCAGTTTGTTTCTCAGAGTCCATAGTCTCTCATTTTGAGTTTCATAAGTTCTTTATAGATTTTGGATACTAGCCCTTTATCTGATATGTCATTTGCAAATATCTTCTCCCATTCTGTCAGTTGTTTTTTGGTTTTGTTGATTGTTTCCTTTGCTGTGCGCAGACTTTTTTTAAAAGATTTTATTTATTTATTTGAGAGAGAGAGCATGAGCTGGGAGAAGGGCAAAGGGAGAGGGAGGGGGATAAGCAGACTCTCTGCTGAGTGCAGAGCCCAATGCAGGGCTTGATCCCAGGACCCTGAGATCATGACCTGAGCCAAAGTCAGACACTTAACCAACTGAGCCATCCAGGTGCCCACCCCTTTTTTTAAAAACAGATTTTAAGGAATCAGCAAACTTTTTTTGTAAAGGATCAGATTGTAAATATTGTAGGCTTTGCAAGTCACGTACAGTCTCTGTTGCTTATTCATCTATGTTTTTTGTACAATCTTTAGGAAACAAAAACAGGGTATGGCCAAATTTAAGCCATAGACTATAGTTTGCCAACCCCTATTCTAGATGGTGAGGTCTTTGAGGTCATAGTCAAAAATCTGAAAGCCTTCCCAAACCCTCAAAGGATCAGTTTATCATACAGAAGAGCAGGAGGGATACCTTTAAAATTAATGGGAAGGAAGTGAGCTATTGAGAGAACAGGCTTTCTATAGACAGGTAGAACCTCTCCCTGAGGAAGTGGTTAAATAACTACAGGTTTTCCCCAAGGGGCAGGACCTAGATTCTAAACACTTACGGCACAAACACTTAGTCTGCACAGTCAAGTACACTTCCTAGAGGAAGGAGGGAAGAGGAGTTGTTCTATGCATGCTCTGACTGAACTCAACAATTGCTCCTAAGAGGAGTGAGGGAGGGTAAGAAGAGTCCAGGAGTTACATAATAGAAAAAAACAATTAGGAGTGAAGAAGACTTCCCCATTTCTATATAGTATTCAATAGAAGTTACCTATTATCTCAATGCTCTAATTTTTCTTTCCCAGAAATTATTATGAATTATAGCTATTTTATTTTCCTGTGTTTTCTTTTGTCTATCCCCCTTTTAGAATATGAGTTTCTGAGAGGAAGGACGATGCTCATCTTATTCATTTTTATTTCCTAGGACTTTGATATTTTTAGTACTATATCAGGCAGAGAGTAAACCCTCAAGATAGGGAAATGTGGGGCATAGAATAAGTGTTGGAATAGAGGTCTGGGGGTAGAAATCAAGAATTTAGTTTTGGATCTATTACATTTTAAAACCTAAAATACACCTGGATGTGAAGATATCAAGTAGACAGACAGTTTTGGAACCAGGTAAAAGATTTGGGCTGGATTTATAAATTCAAGAGTCATCAACAGAGATGGGATTACTTCTGGGGAGAATTTACTAGCAAAATATACACAGAACTGGTACTACTTCAGGAACTGTTACAATGTTTAAATTATGTATAAGGCAAGAAAAGGAAATGAGGAATGAATAGTCAGAAAGAAGGTAGGAAAATCAGGACGATGCCACACAGAGGAAATCAAGAGAGCGGGGGACAGTGTTCCAAACTGGATGGTGTGAATAGCTGCGCTGAGTGCTGCTGAGAGGTCAGATAAGATGAGAACATGACACGGATCATTTGATTTAGCAACATGCAGGTCATTGGCAATGCGTTTATTTGGAGTGGAGGAGAGAGCTCATGTGTGAATGTAGTTTGATGATTTGGAAATACGGAGGTCTTTGGTAGATCAGCTTTGGCAGGTAGGCAGAAAAAAAGAAGAAATGAATCTGTCTGTAAATCAGGCAAAAATATCTTTGCCTCACATTAAGTTCCAGGGGCTTTTTGAAATTTCATCTAAAATTTTATCTAGAAATGTTTTTTTTAGTTCTATGCTTAATTTTTTAAAAAGTAACAGTGGCCATCTCTAAATGCCAGTTCATAAAATCTTAAAATATGTAATGTCATCTTGCAAAAGATAAAGATAGTCTATGAAATTTGCTGTAACTAGAGGCTGCTGAGTCCAGTCCTAGAGCTGAATGTTTACAAAGGCCTGGTTGATTTTGTGAGCACTAACAACTATATCAGGTATGGAGGTTCAGATAATAAGAGTAATCAAATTTCATGCTTCAGGGTATAAACTGATTGCCTGCAGGGCTCAGGAAGGAAGTTTCTCTTTGTCCCTTGCTCTATGTATAGCACTGTATACTTGGGCAGGCACATCAGAAAGACTGGGTGAAGAAGCAACAAGGTTCACAGTCTCTGCAATGTGAAGCTTGGTCATTACAGGAGTCAAGATGCTGAACCATCTGTTATAAAAGAGTTGCAATTTCTAGTATGTGAACTAATGTGTTGAAATATGCAGCACTAAATCTCCAAAGAAAGCAAACATATAGCACTGCACAATCACTTTAGAAATTTCCACATTAATAAATAAAATGTTTAAAGCAACATGAATATTGAGAATCAATAATCCCTTCCACCATGGTTGTTTCCTAGCTACAAATATTCAGTGAGGTTATCATTGATTAGTTTCAGGTAAACATTAAGATTGTATGTCAACTTAAAGTCAGCTAAGTAAATCAAGTTAAAAGAGATGAAAACAAAAACTGAATTTGGCACATGTCCATATAGGCACTAGAGATATACATAGCTTTTTTTCCCTAAAATCCTCATTTCTTCCATGAGCAATTATATTAAAGATGATAAGGTAGATCGTAAAGATTTTAATCACTGTTCTAAATCCAGTTAATATGGCTATTGTTCGAAGGTGATATAAAATATTTACTAGTAACTTTTTATTAGACTGTCAATATTCACCATTTCTAACGACTGCATCACTTTAACCTAGCTATTTTCTCACTGTGACAAATACATTTGCATGTGTGTACATATTCCTGACCTTCCGTGGAATGAAAAGAGATTGACCAAATACCTGAGGTAGTGGAGCTGCTGTTTCATCCAACCAATTAGTGAAGCTGTGCTTTCCATTTGCAAGGCCAGAAATGAAATTTTATTGACACTGCGTAGGTAGAAAAACAGATTATAGTGGTTTGATGCTTATAAATTAGCAATGTACTTTGACATACAAAAGAGAAACACGAATAACAATTTTACTTGACTGAAAAATTAATAATCACCATAGTAATCTTAGAATATAAAAGAATAGCAATATAAAATATAGAAGAACATATCTCCTCCTACCTGATCAGCCTTTCCCTTAAGCAAGTGACTATCATTTGAAACCAAAAGAATTCACAGGTTTGTGAGAAAGATGATACATTAAACAAATGTAATTTAAATCTCTGTCTGATATTATTTTCCATTAACAGCTCAGGTTGTTTGCCTCAAAGTAAAATTATTATGGGGTGTGTGTGTGTGTGTGTGTGTGTGTGGTTAGAGAGAGAGAGAAATTATTACTCTAATGCAATCAAACAACATAGGGAAGTTAGTGTTGGATGTGATGAAGATACAGTATCAGTAGACTAGGAGTTAGGAAAGTTGAGTTCAAACCATAACTTTAGCACAGATCTCTATGAGCCGTACCATCTTGCAAAAATATTTAAACTTCCTCACCCACATACCTGGGAAAAAATAAAACCAGTCTCATAGGATTCCCATGAGTGTTCAATGAGATAAGTCATGAGCCATCACTTCAAATTCTCTGCCATATGGGAGGTCAGATCTGCCAATTGAGTTTCTCTTACCAGAAAGTTTCCTCCTTTCCACCTCTTTACTCCTTATTCCTGTCAGGCCCTCGTCTTATGTCCACTTATATGCCCCAAATGAGCCACGCCTGAGAATTTGTCCCTCTCATGTAAAAAATATATTAACATAAAAGAAACGAATCCAGGTCCAGGTCCTCCTTGATACTGGTGGCTTATACTTGTGGTGGAAATTTCCTGTCTACATTTTTAACCTGTTCGTATTCAATTCCCAGAATCCCTTAGTGGGAATCTCAAATGACACTCATCCCAGGGCTTGTGCAAGATGGTCTCCAGCATGTAGGAATAAAATATTGGAACTTTAATTTGTATTGGTTTTTAGTTAACCTTTTAAGAAATATTATTGTGTGTATAAATGTGCAGAGCAAAATATAGTAGCGGATGTCTACATAAAATACATATATAAATTAATATTGTTATGCTACAAAGAGAGAACTCATCATGTGCTAGGTGCTCATCGGAGTGCTTTACTCATGTTGCCATTTAAGCTGCCTTTCAATTTTGTGATCATCCCCATTCCACACAAGGATTCCAAGTCACAGTGAGAGATTAAGTTACTTGCTAGGTCGGACAACTACCAGACGGAGCACAGATTCAAACCCAGGCAGTCAGACTCCAGGCTCCAAAGTTCATATTCTTTATCACTAGGCCAAATCATCTTTATGTAAAAAAGGTTATAGGTGTAAAAAAAAAAGTGTTCGTATTATATATAAAAAGAGAGTATATGTATGCTCCGAGAGGAGGACTCGATCATTGTCGTATCTCCCTCTACTGGGTGAGAAACAAAGACCTGTTACCTACTCTGGATAGAGTCCTAGGAGGTGACTTGTTTTCTCTCTCAGAGCAGCTTGTTCTGGTTTTATGTATACAGTATCCTCTCAAGTGTCACCACGATTACAAATTAGATTAATTTTTTTGGATGTTCTCTTCTTTTTCTTGCACTTTGTTTCCTCCGGAATTATTTTTCCATTTAGCCCCGTCTGTTCTATCATGTTACTGCATTTCTTCAAATACTTGTTTTTCATTGCCTGTTCATTTCTGACAAAATAGGCAACAGGCAAATTTTAGAACATAAAATATAGTAGAGATACTTGGCTTATATCTTCAGCGGTTGTATACATTTTCCACAAAAGTCCTTCCCTGAAAAGAAGTTCTTTCTTACAGGGTGTTTTAGTCAGGTTTCTTAGTTGTAAAGAAAAAAAATTTGGCTCTGGTTGATTTAGCAAAAAAGTAATTTGCTAGCAGTATATTAAGTCTCTTTTCCTTTACCTCTTTTCTCGCTATCCCCTCTTTTTCCTTCTGAACAAATTATTCCAAAAGTCATTCCTTAGAGCTGAGGAAGGGCCTAAAGCAGATTGTCAAATTGGGGTGAGGTGGACCTTGGCTCAGGAGAGAGGCAGAGTGGGCTCTGTAATCTGAGCAAAGTGAAGAGAGCACCTGTGTGGAGGAGGGGTGGGGTTCTGGCGTGAACAGCATAAGGAGGGCTGCACTGCAAGGGGGTGACCTGTGTGAGCTATCCAAGTGTCAGTGAGATGAGAATAATGGTCGTGCAGGAGTGGTGGAGTATATCAAAATTAACCTAATGTAGGTTTAGAGCCTGAGTAGAAAGAGAAGGGAGTTCATGTGGGAGCAGGTGTTCCAGTTTATGGTTTTAGAGACAGAGTAAGGTGTAGAGGGCATCTATACAAGACGACAGCTCAGGATGGAGTGTTGGAATCCAAGCATAGCAAGAAGGTGTATGTTCTGCACTGTGGTCAGGAATTAGGCTGTGGTGGCAGTGACAAAAGATGGGTTAAATATATAGAAATTGACTTTTAAAATTAATATATGGAGAATAATGAGAACCATATTTCTCACCACCTGTTATCCACATGACAATAGCAATGAGGACATCTAGTTCCCAAATATTGGTGTCTAAATACCATTTTCACAAAAGGGAATGAGGGTTCATTGAAGAAAGGGCTAACTCCAAGGTTGGAGCAGGGAAAGTGACTGATAGGGTTGAACTACCTTCTTACGCCCGAAAAGAAGGAAATGTTTAAATAATAAGGGAATTATATTCCATCATTAATGAGAAGGCTCTGATTGGCCAAATCAGAGATAGCCTGAGTGTCAAAGTGAATAAAAGTAAAGGCTTAAAACTCAACAAATAAAATAGGAATCCATATGTCCATATTAAATTTAATAAATAAATTTTAAAAATTCAAAGGATGAAAAAAAAAGGATATTCACACAGTTCCAAAGGACTTCTCCATTAAGTACTTACTCATTTCAAAAGGTGAAAGAATAACTTCATAATACCTAGCAAACATTTGATCACCTTACTCAAGTAACCAAAGTTAACCTCACAGTAATAGAACACATTGAAATTATATGCCACCAAATAAGGTGGAATGACAAAAACACATATATGTATATTTCTCAGGATATCACTAACATGATATCCTGAGAAATATGTATAACCCGAAACTAATCATAAGGAAACAGACAAAGCAATATTGAGGGACATTTCTACAAAATAACTAGTTAATTGAAAAGTATCAAAGTCATAAAAGTCAAGAAAAGACTGAGAAACTGTTCCAGATGGAAGGCAATAGAAGAGAAACGTCAAATAAATGCAGCATGAAATTCTGGATGGGTTCTTTTTCTGCAAAAGATCGGGACAATGGGTGAAACTTAAATGGGGCATAAGAGCAGACACTAGTGATATCTCAATGTCAGTTTTATAGCTTGGTAGTTGTACTTATTTAGAAAATGCTCATTTCTTCAAATTGTGCAGGAAAAATAAATTCTGACATTTTTAAAGACTTTTTTGTTAGTTTGAGATTGCTTCCAAAAAAAGGAAGGAAAAGAAAAGAAGATAGAGAAATTTTTAAAGGCTATGAGGTGAGAACCAAGCTTAAAGGCAAAGAGAAACAATGCCCTAAAGGATGGCATGGACATGGCCTATGAGGACATCACCACCGCTGGCACCAAGTATCATGGCTTATATCTCCAACGCAGCCCTGAGGAATGCCTCTGTCTGGAACTCTGCCCACAGCTCTGCCCTTGCAGGTACCAGACCCTGGGAGGGCTGCAACATCCACTGTGACGCGAAAGGAACCTCTGCAGTCTCTGGTTTTGTTTGTTTGGTTGGTTGGTTAGTGTTTTGTTTACATGTTTTTAATTTTTTTTGTTCTGTACAGTAGCTCTACTTCACAATTCAGAATGACTGAGTCCAATTTGTTCATCTAGGTTACATACCTATGCCTAGCTGGGAGGAGAGTAGGATGGCATGTTTTTGGTTTGGTGGGGTTTTTTTGTTTTTTTGTTTTTTTAGTTTTATAGTAAGAGCTCTTCACTGACTCTGACTAAACCCATGAGGTATGGAAATTCCCTGAACAGAGGTTGGGACTTTGAGCAGACAAAAAAATAAAAATTGACTAACAAAGCCCATTACTTTTGGTGCCTAAAATCAACACCCTTCTTCCAAAATAAAATTGTTTTTAAAAAGTTATCCCACTCAACACTATGGAGCTATCCCTAGGGCGTCTCCAATAGGCTGCTCACAACATACTGATTACTTTTCCTTGAGTGAGGGATCTGAGAGAGAGTGAGAAAGAGTGCCAAAGAGAGAAGGCACTGACTTTTTTTTATAACCTAATAACCTTTACTGCATTTTATTTACTAGAAGGTATTAAATACATCTCATGTTCAAGGGGAGGGTACACTTTCACAAAAGTGTAAATACCAGGAGGTACATTTCCCCTCAAAATCTTTTCCAAGAATGAAAAAAGATAAAATAATATATCTCAAAATACGTATGGAAGATATATGAATACTTGGTATATATCTGAGGTAATATCCCAAGTCAGGGGACAAGTAAGGATATACAGATTCAAGAAATGTCACTTACACAATTGCTTATCCAAAGAAAAAAACAATAGATCCTTTACTCAAAGCCCACAAAAATAAATCCTGTGTGTATAAAACACCAAATGAGAAAGAAAAACTTTTAGAAATTTAGGTAAAGTTATAGAAGAAAATCTTTAAAGAATTTCATTAATAAGCCATAGAAAAACAATCTGTAATGGTAAAGTATACTGAATTAAATTGAATACAATAAAATGATAGAGTTTGGGGCACCTGGGTAACTTAGTCCTTAAGCGTCTGCCTTCCACTCAGGTCATGATCCCAAGGTCCTGGGATCGAGCCCCGCGTCAGGTTCCCTGCTCCGCGGGAAGCCTGCTTCTTCCTCTCCCATTCCCCCTGCTTGTGTTCCCTCTCTCGCTGTGTCTCTCTCTGTCAAATAAATAATTAAAATCTTTAAAAAAATGATAGGGTTTGGGACACCTGGGTGGCTCAGTCAGTTAAGCGGCTGCCTTCGGCCCAGATCATGATCCCAGGGTCCTGGGATCGAGTACCACATCGGGCTCCTTGCTCAGCAGGGAGCCTGCTTCTCCCTCTCTCTCCCTCTGCTTGTGCTCTCTCTGTCAAATAAATAAAATCTTTAAAAAAAAATGATAGAGTTTATCAAAGAGCATAAAGTAAAATAATATGCCACAGTGGATGAAACTAATAACAAAAGAGATAGCTGACAAATTATTACTATCTAAAGAATCCCTACAAATCATTACAAAGAATTCCTACAAATCATTAAGCAACAACCAATTCAATAGAAAAATGGACAGAAGATGAGACCAGATAATTCATATAGCTCCATTTACCAAAAAATATATGAAAATATAGACAATCTCACTGGACATCAAGGAAAAGCAAAAAATAAACAATGAGATTCTATGTCACACCCACATGATTGGCAAATTTTGAAAACCTCAGTTCAGAAAAATTTCTGCCTGAGATTTAGTTTATGCAATGAATTTATCATTCAGAATTAGTGAAATAGGTACACATGTTAAAGTTGGGAAACTATGCAGACTGAATTTATGTATTCGAACAGACATAATTTTCATTTTAGGTGAAATAAAGGTCATTAACATTTTAATGAAAAACATTAGAAATTACATAAGATCAATATCTTCTTATGAAAAAGAACTAGTTGTCTTTTATTTAATATGGACAAACCTGGTATTTTGTAAATTTGCTGACTTTTTTCTACTCGATAAAGAGTTATATTAGTGAAAAGTATACAAGATTAATGAACTAAATGTGTCTTACCTGATAATGACATTTATATTTCTAATTACAGATTTTGCATATGATATCTTATTAATGTATAAATACTTATTAGGTTATAAATATTCATTAAGGTTTAAGTATTAGATTATATATTTTATAAATTGCTGAATAATATTTATATTATTTTTGGAGACCCAAAGAGTTACGTAATAACTACTTGGCAATTAAACTTTGGCCTTTATACTTAATTATACTAATAATTTCTAACATCTGCAGTATATCTTAGTTAAATTCTCTGAGGAGTATCTTCTAAATAAAGGCCTTTAGAATGTCTGCAGCAATAAAAATTTATTTTATACCAATTACCATAATCACTTAGATATTATTCTTTCCCTTTTTTATCAACTATTTCCTGCACTAGCAGCCTAAAGAATAAGAACACATTGCTAATCATCAGATCTAAGAAAGACATAGTATAACATATATATACATCTCTGCTGCCAGTCATTTGCCTTTTGATCTTTCCTCCAAGTAGTCAAATTCACCTCTTTAAAAATTTATGATCTTATTCTACAAACAGTACATGAATATGTTCTATTTGTACAAAATTGAAATTTCACACATGAAGATTAAAATATCCTTGACCACCCTATTTAATCTTTTGCCAATTTATCTTGAAATCAGTTCATCTACCATGTTGTAGGACATATCATAAGGTGGATCTCTTGAGCAATAGTTTAGTGTGCATTCCTCTTCTGCTTTCCATAATTCTGAGATGTGGTAGTCTGTAGTCTTCAAGACTATTTACAAATATTCAGAGTCTCTAATCTATGGACATATTGTAGAATTACAATCCCTGCCCTCTTGGAGATATGCATGACCATATGGCTTCATTTAATCAAAGAAATAGAAGAGAATTCACTTGTGCTACTTTCAAGCAGAAACTTCAAAAGCCAGAGCAGATTTCTTACTCTGGTCTGGTGGAGTAAGCTCCTAAAAGATTAGATAGATAGATAGATAGATAGATAGATAGATAGATAGATAGATAGATAATAAATAGATGACAACAACTATAAAGTCTGGACTAAATACTAAATGAAAAAACAATTAACTAAAAGCTCTAGAGAATGGAATAAAGCAGACAAATTTTTTTTAAAGATTTTATTTATTTATTTGAGAGAGAGAGAGAGCAAGCAGGCGGAGGGGCAGAGGTTGAGGGAGAAACAGACTCACTGCTGAACAAAGAGCCCGATGCCCGTCTCGATTCCGGGACCCTGAGATCATGACCTGAGCCGAAGGCAGATGCTTAACTGACTGAGCCACCCAGGTGCCCCAAAGCAGACAAATTTTTAAAAAGTCAGAACTTAGAAGAAAAGACTACAGCTCGGTAAGTCCCCATTTTAATGGCCTTTACACTGAGGGTATATCAGTCATGATAAAACAAAAGGAAGCCAAAATCCTGAGAGAAAACCCAAAATGTTTCTGGCCTGAAAATCCAGAGGACAGAGCCTAGAGCAACCATTACCAATGAGAAGAAAAGGGAAATCCATCAAAGAGAAGCAAATAAGGGTGATTCTAGGCTCTAAGAATAAATTTCATCCAAGTCTTTGTCTAATCTTTGATCTGTGAATGATCAGCAAAGCTCAAATTGACTTATATGTAAATCTAAAATAAGAAATTAAAATTTGAGCAAAGCTCAAATTGACTTATATGTAAATCTAAAATAAGAAATTAAAATTTGAGCTCTCCTAAATTTTCAAAAGCAAAATGGACTTTTCTGATTGAATACAGGAAAATTATCTTCTGATAAAAACATCACATTTTTGAAGCAATATAACAGAATCCAGTGTCTCCACAGCATACCAGTTACAATTTTAATGAAACAATTTTACAAATTACTTTAAACATGAAAAAAAAATGTAACCTATTTTTAAGAAAAAAATAAAACCAATAGAGACCAACCTGGACATGATCCAAGGGTTGAAATCATCATACAAAATCTTTAAAACGGCTATTATAACCATGATCACTATTTCCAATACGGCAAAGGAAAATGTACTTCTAATGAATAGAAAGAGATTTTCAGTGAGAAATAGAAAATATACAAATAGACCAAATTCTGTAATTAAAAATATAGGATCTAAAATTAAAAATGAAAAATGAAAAAATAAATAGATGAGTTTAAGAATAAAATAGAGACGTCAGAGGGGGAAAATACTCCAATGTGAATATAAATCACTAGGAAATATCCAATTAAAAAATAGAAAAAATAAAAATAAACAGAACTTCAGGGACCTAGGGACAGAATTTACAAAGTCTGACATGGATGTAATTTGAGTCACAGAAGGAGAGAAGAGAAAAAAGTGAGAATGAAAAACACAGTTGAACAAATAATGGTGGAAAATTCCCCTAACTTGGTGAAAAACATAAATTTATCTATTGAAGAAGTCCAAACCATGTACAAACAAAGAAAACCAAAACCTCAGCTTTTTCAGTCAAACTACTGAAAAAACAAAGATAAAGAAAAAAATCTTGAAAGCAGTCAAAGAAAATCAGCACTTCATATTCAGGAAATCAAAGATGTGAATTATTATGGATTTTCATCATAAACTAGGGAAACTAGAAAGCAGTGGAATAAAATCTTAAATGTGAAACCCCAGAAATCCATACCCATCAAAAATCTCCTTAATGAGTCAAAGACAAATAAATATATCTCCCAGGAAAATAAAATTAAGACTTATCACCAACAAAACTCTTCACAGAAAGGAAGGAAGGAAGGAAGGAAGGAAGGAAGGAAGGAAGGAAGGAAGGAAGAAGAAAGAAAGAGCTTTAGGATATTCTTTATGCTAAAGTTTAATACTTGAGGGAAACTTAGATCATCAAGAAGAAATGAAAAGTGTCATAAATTATAAATATCTGAGTAAGCATAAAAGTACATTTACTCCTAATTTCCTTTAGATACATATGAATGTTTAAAACAAAGCTATAATATTTATGTAATATTTATGTTAGAGAAAAGAAAGCACATATCCATACAAAGAATTGTACATAAATGTTCATAACAGCTTTATTCAAAATAAGCAAAAGCAGAAAATTACTCAAAGGTAAACAGAAAAATTTCTATTTCATTTATATAAAATTTAAGAAAAATCAAATTAATCTATAGTAATAAAAACAAGTCAGTTTGTTGCCCAGGACAGGGAGTAGAGGGAAACATAGACTGCAAAAGGTCAAGAGGGTTTGATGGAAATGTTTTAAATTTGATTTAAAATAACGTAAGCCAATGTAGTTCACTACAGACTCTTCCAGAGTCTGGAAGCTAAAAGCCTGACTCTCAGTGAGGACACCAAAATGATATGAAGATAGCAAGTGAGAAACACCTGTTGCTTTAAATTCCTGAGATTTTAGAGCTGTCTATTATCACAATAGAATCTAACTGCTCCAAATTACTACAAACTTGTTTATTTATTGTCTCTCACATATGAGTCCAGGGAATTCAGCTCTAGGTAGATCTGACTGATTTTGTATTAATCCCATCCTGTACCCATTTTGGGTGCTTATGTGGTGCAATGGGGTCCAGTGAGACCTGAAAGGAAGCTTGTTTTTGTTTTTGTTTTCTGGAGGCTTCTTAGATACCTTGCCTTGATCTCAGGAGATAATAGTTGTTTTCCTGTGGGCTGTGCTATGCATGAATACAAAGCTAGATTCATTAACTTCATCTTGCCTCTCTCTTAAAGATTTAAGAACGTCTAAGAGATGAAACTGAGTTATGTTACTAAGACAGTTAGGAAGACCTAACACTGGACTACCAATTTTGTGAGGCAAGAAAGTTTCTAATTTTAAAAGTCAGTTGAAATTGGTTTTTATATTACTTGTAGCTAAAGGCATCTCGACCAACTCATACATACAAACAATGCTATGCTAACACTATTAGATCCTCAATGAACTGTCCTATGCATCCAGATTTCTCTTACAGACTAGTTTCATTTTTAGCATTTTCCTTCCTCCATCAAAATGTCCCTATTTTGGTCAATTCTCCTTTCTCCCTCAACATATAGAACTCTGGTTGAAATAATTTTACTTCCCATGCTTTCTAAAATGATAGGTAGCCATCCAGTCACTTTTAGCCAACAACCCTTTTTTGATTTGTATATTTCAGCCCCGAACATTTATTCTATTTGTTCTTTGAAATTTTGCAGCACAAAATGGAAGTACAATTTCCCCTTCAAGGTTCACCCAGACCAGCTTTCTCTTTCTTTGTTCCTTCATTGGTTGTTATTCCCACTTGACATTCTCCATTTAATCCAGAATATCTTGCCATTATTCCATGTGTTGCCAACTTTTCTATCTCACTGTCACTTTATAATTCAGTTGTAAGGAACTCCGTCACGCTCCCTCACATATTAAGATCTATCTCATTTCCCACCAACTCCAAGCTCTTCACTAACAAGAGTAATTGTAGACATTTTCTGCTCAGTATTTAAATTATTTGCTTTAATTTGTAGCTAAGCTGGTTTTTGCTTCAACTCTATTTTCCATATCACATTGTGATTCCTCTGTCACCACTGCCTGTTTAGTTGTGATTCTAGGGCAACTTAAATGAAAGCAAAGATCAATCTGGATTGGAGTAACCTTGGAGATTTTATTGTCCTCTTGCAGCCTATGAGCCATCTGCAAAACAGACAATGCTACACCTCAGCCTGTCTCAAAAGTCAACATTTTTTATGAAGACATATGGGTTCCAAGAAACCCTTTTATCCTCAACTCAGCCTTTCAGAGTATTATCCAATTTCAGCCCTTTCCCAAAACAACACATTAATCTATATGATAGGACAGGAAGGTGAAGAAAATGTTACCAGGAGAGGAGATATTCATCTTCTTCTTGTTTGCTTTTGACATCCTATGACATTTTAACCATTAATAAATGGACTTAACTGGACACTTAGGAATGTACAAGCCTCTCTCATGTCCAAATAAATTTTAATTGCAATTCAAAGCAATTAGTCCAAATTGATAAAACAGAACCTTATGAATAGTATTATCCTGAGTCTGCCCCAGAACCAAAATAGTAAAAAGCATCTGAACCAGAAAGTTCACAATCACTGACAGCCCAAGATTATAGAACTTAATAATAACAGGTTATATAATAGCCCTATCAAAACCAATAGTGGCGGATAAAGTGCCATTCAAAAGGCAGCGGGGACCTACCAAAAATCGACTCCATTTCTTCTGAATTTAGCTTCAGGACATTTTAGAAACTCAGGCCTAAGTGTCAGCTCGGAACCTCATCAAACCAAAAATTGCTTCTCTTCTCCCTTCTTCCGGGTTCGTTAGGATGAAAAAGTAGACCTGCGTGTCATCAAGCCAACAATGTTAGTTGAAATTACTGCTCGGCGTGATGGTCCCTAATGGAAGCACAAGCACACGGGACAGCACGGGTCTGGATTTTACCCTGTATGACTCCGAAGAGTAGTCCAACCATTCCAGAGAAAACTCCGCCTGTAAAACAAAGTCAGGTATGTGAAGCATGAAATAAAATTGATACTATTTTAACAGATGAATGCAGTAGCAAAGGGAGATATTTTCCTCAGATGTAATCTATCTTTATATTCAGCCTGAGGAAAATTATGGATAAAGTTGAAACAACCCAAATAGTTAATATTTTGGTGTCGAGACCCTAGCAATTCTAACACTGGAGTATAAAATGAGATCTTTATGTAGCTGATTAGAGTTGCCAAAGTCATAGCGCCATTAAAGGACAAGAGCTCCTTTACACTGGGAAGGCTGACCTGGCACAGCTAGTCCACTGTTGAATAAATCCCAAACTTGGTCATTTCAGTGTGCTGCAAAGAACAATGGATGTATACACCTCCTTAAGGAATATGAAAAAATTACCTTTTGTGAATGTAGACCACATGCATAAGATGTTTGCAGGTGTGTGTGTGTGTGTGTGTGTGTGTGTGTGAGTGAAAAAAGCTTTAGTGGTGTTGAGGCAATTTCTTTACAGCACCAATAGCACATATACTTCTCTTTCTCATGCTCCTTCCAGCAGACATAGTTTGTTGTTCGCCCCTGTCCTGTTTCCCCTTCCTAGCAGAAATCCCCTCTTTTGCACTTGACCATGTGTTTCAGAGGAGAAAGGTGCCAGTCTAAGCCTGGAATGAATTATGGGTGATATAATTCAACTATGGTTGTCCCATTTACCCTCCCAGGGATTGAGTAAACCTTTAATCTCATCACAGTGAAGCAAAGGTTTTGCTATTAAATATAGTTTTAATGAAACTTCAGGATTTTAACTTAGATTATAACTACACTTATCCTCACACGAATACCCAGTATTCTACACATTATAGTATCACTCACTGTTGTAAACAAATTGAGATCAGCTGTATTTTATCTGAATGATCATTTATATTCATTAACTAACCCCTAGACAGTTCCCCAATAGAATAAATATAAAGTAGGGAGATTGTTTAAAGGATGACAAATCTGCAGCCATTATAGGTATTTTTGCTTTTAACTATATTATTAAAGTACAACATATTAACAAATAATATATCCATAATATAATATTTCATCATGTCTTTTTTCATTCTAAAATTATTGATTTTTTAGAAAAAAAAAGTCAGCACTTAGGCCAATACCATCATTGAATGAAGTCTTTTATGACTTTGCTATATAGTATATTTTCCAAAATACTCTAAAATTATAATAGTTTTGCTTTAAAAACTACAAATAGTTAGCAAAGACACTCACAGACATCTTGACATGCATAAGCAGTTTGAAAATATTTATGCCACATGGCAAAAGCATAAACACAGTTTACAATTTACCCAAAATCCCCACTTTAAAAATATGGATTTTTAAATTTTTTAAATTGAGGGATTTGCAAATTCCAGATTTTTGCTTATGTAAGACTTTTTTCATATTTCGTATTTTATATATCTATTAAATTTTTATACTCTGTGGCTACATGCAAGTCAATAGATGCATTCAACAATTAAAGAATTTTTCTGGAGGGGCACCTGGGTGGCTCAGTCAGTCAAGCGTCAGCCTTCAGCTCAGGTCATGATCCCAGGGTCCCAGGATTGAGCCCCACTTCAGGCTTCCTGCTCTGCGGAGAGCCTGCTTCTCCCTCTCCCTCTGCTGCTCACCCTGCTTGTGCCCTCTCTCTCTCTCTCTCTCTCTCTCTGTCAAATAAATAAAATCTTAAAAAAAAAATAGAGAATTTTTCTGGAGCCTGCATAAAGTAGAAAATTATGATATTGCAGAATTACTGGAAGTATAGCACTAGAGTTGAAAAAAATAAACTTTCCACAAAGATTAACAGAAAAAAAAATACTACTTTTTATATTTTGGTGGACATGTGAGTCAATTTTTTTCTGAATGTTCATAACTATTTCATGATTGATTTCATGAAATAGTTACTTATCCACTTCCTGGTTTCATGGGACACAAGACCCCAGAACACGCCCAACAGGGGGTCCACATCACTGAAATTCTCTCTTACTAACTGCATCTATCCAAGCAATGAGAAATCACTACATGGGCTAAGAGAACCAATGGCCCCCTTTCATTCTGGTAAACTCTCTTATTTCTTCATCTTTCTTTTCCTTGGAAAACTCCATTATTCCTTTAGAAGCCTGATATCTGTTGTGAACCATCTAATTAATAAATAAAATAATGTGTTTTCAACTTTGAGTTTTACTTTTTGGATTTCTTTAACCTAATTTATAAGTATATATAATTCCACTTCTAGCATAGTTCCCACAGTAAATATGAGTAATCTATCATTTTACTGCTTACATTGGTAAAGAAACCTTTAGCTTCTGTGAGGAAATTCATATATAAATGTAAGAAATATGATAGATTAAATATTTAAAAACTTAGACCATTCAACAACAACAACAACAACAAAAAACAACATGGCAGTATTTTGGAGTGCAAGATGCTATCCAGTGCCTGATTAATATACTGCCAGAGGATGTTTCCCAAAAAATTGCCATGTCTACTTTTACAACAACAATCTCCAGTCAGGTCAGAACTTTTGATTCATCTGCTACGTTCTATATCCATATCTTTAGGTCATCCTATCCTGATTTGCTTTTATGGCCCATTCTTCCTAATCAGAAAAGTGGTAGATCTCTAGCCTGTCATAGAATTTAAGGATTTATTTCTATGAATATACTCTGACACGCAAAACATCCTTAAGAATATGGGTTATGTTTGACTCTCATTAAACCAGTTCAAAATAGGAGCGCCTGGGTGGCTCAGTTGGTTAAGTGTCTGCCTTTGGCTCAGGTCATGATCTCAGGGTCCTGGGATCGAGCCCCACATCAGGCTCCCTGCTCAGCGGGGAGTCTGCTCCTCCCTCTGCCCCTCCCCCTGCTTATGCTTGCGCTCACTCTTTCTCTCTCTCTCTCACATAAGTACATAAAATCTTTTAAAAAAAAGACCAGTTCAAAATACATAACTTCTAAGGTTATAGGAAGTCCAAACTAGCAGGAGTCATCTCACTTCTTAACAGAAGGATTTCTAGGGTAGGGTTTTTGGAATCTAGAAATGAATGATGAGTGGTTTTGAAATATTTAGATACCAGCATCCACAGAAAATACCTCCAGGTTAGAGGCATTTTGAAAATTGTCTGTAGGGACTTTTTAAATGCTATGGCCATCAAAATTCAGGCAGTTTATCATTTTTCCTAGTTTTCCTCCTCGTTTTCCTTTCTACATCAGCTTTTCATCTTCTCTAGTCTGCCGCTGGAACACATAAACCCACAGCGTGGATACCTGGCTCCACCCATCCCCACCTCTGCCTCTCCACACCAAGTTATGAACAAAGGGCTCAGAAGGTGAGGGGTAAAAACAAATGTCTATTTATTGCGGTACAGCTTTTTCACTCTCATTTTGCCTATACATTTTGTGTTAGGAAGCAATCGTAATGATTAAAAGACTGGGCTCTCCTGTAATCCCACTGCTTATTGGCTATGCAGCATTACTAAATCTCTTCAAGCCCCAATTTTGTCATCTATAAAAAGGAGATAATATTACTATCACATAAGGTTATTGTGAAGATTAAACAAGACAATACTAATAAAGAGCTTGGAAGAATAACTGACACATTATAAGCATCCAATAAATTATTTGGAGAAGTCACGTAAGGAATTCAAAATGTAGCCGATCTTTTCCTTTTAAGAGAAATGTCAAGATGCTTTTCAAAAAGGCAGCAGCTTCTGGGTTTCCTCGCGTTCTTTGGAGTGCAACATTAGATGGAAAGAGGCTCTCTCAGGAAACAATATCTACACTTTTCACACTTTTATTATTCTTCGAATTCCTGACTTATCAAAAAATGTAAGAACAGAATAGCATGTCACAGGTTAACACATCATCTGTAATTCCGGCATTTGGAATGGTAAGTACAGGAGAACTTTCTCTATCATATGATTCCACTTTCGGTTTCCCTTTCTGACCAGAAATATAGCTGTCTGAATGAAAATGCTAAACTATAGGAAATAAAAATGAAATGATAATTTGAAAGGCAAACAGGAGCTATCGTCAAATTTCTTTTTAAAATATTTATTTCAGGCTACTTGTTGGTGACAACAGGGAAGAAAATCTTGACTCCAGCACATTTTCTGTCTGATACAAAGAATCTGCCCTACTTTGATATCTCATTGAAAAGTTGGGGTGTGTGTGTGCGAGAGGGTGCTGCTTCCTTAATTTAAATTGCACTCTTCCTCAATGGGAAGAGATTAGCACATTTCTTTTCATTTTTATTTCTGAGTTCAGTCTTCTTTTAGGCTATAAATCATCTTTGCTCCCCTGACAGGTTTGACAGCACTCAATTCTTAAATGAATCTTATAGGGAAAGGGGAAAATATACTCTGAAACAAACAAACAGAAAAAGGCTTCATAGGGCGCCTGGGTGGCTCAGTTGGTTAAGCGACTGCCTTCGGCTCAGGTCATGATCCTGGAGTCCCGGGATCGAGTCCCGCATCGGGCTCCCTGCTCGGCAGGGAGTCTGCTTCTCCCTCTGACCCTCCTCCTTCTCATGCTCTCTGTCTCTCATTCTCTCTGTCTCAAATAAATAAATAAATAAATAAATCTTTAAAAAAAAAAAAAAAAAAAAAAAGAAAAAAAAAAGAAAAAGGCTTCATATTTTCCATGTGAAAACTTTCTTCATTTTTATTCTTCTTTGGAAACTAAAAGCTCTAAAATTGATGGAGTCTCCACCTTTAAAAGTAGCTAAATCAGAGACTTTCCCTCACAGGAAGTTCATCTGGGAATGGAGCGGCCTCGGGAACTCTAGAACCACAGCCCAGGCTTTCACAGGCTTTAAGTGCCTATTGTAATTTAATAGCAACAAGTTTGGAAAAATAGAAAAGCGATAACTAGAATTCTCCTTCCCAGGGAAGTTCAATTAATTCAATTGGGCATTCAGTTGCTAAATTTTTACCAGAGCTCTAGTCTCTAAACTTATTTCAAAGCAAATAAGTAGGGTACCATTAATTCCTTTTGGGCAGTACATTTGCTTGTGTGAAGAGGTTTGCATGCTTCAGCTTGTAACCTATTTCCCTTGATATATGAACATTATTTTCCTCTGATTTTAGTGCAGAAGCTTAAGGCTAAGGTGTCAAAATTGTCTTTTATTTCTTAATTTTTTCCTTATCCTTCACCAAGTGAATACCATAATCAAAATGTGAAAATGGTAAGCTTTCCCCTGACAATACTTCCAATTTCTACTTTTAACCGGATTATCTCCCGTCCCTTTCTTTTTCTCGTGAAATACAAGTAAACATGGTCTGGGTTGTTGACCATGAGTGGCAAACAATGAACACTAAATAATATTAAGATATTCCAAGTCATTAATTAAATTTCCTTTAGGGAAAGAATTCAATAATGGAATACTCTGAAGTCTTAGAAATTGTGTTGTAGAAGAATAATTAACAACATAAAAAGACCCATCACACATTAAGTGGGAGGGCAGGTTACAAAAAATCATCTATTTTCTAATCACGTGTGTCTTACCTCTCCATCTGCATTATTTTACCATTATTTCCTTAAACCCTATGTTTAGTCACAGAGTCCTCAGCATTCCTCAAACACGGGGGGCTCCTGAGTGGCCTAGCCAACCCACAACTTACAGCCCCTTCTCCCTAACACCATCCAGCTAGAAGTAGCCCCTTACACTTTCACTTTTAGCTTTTCTAATTCAGGAGCCACCTTCCCCTCATCTCCCCCTCCCCAACCCTCCCCCATCTCTTTCTCATCCCACCCCTGCCTCAACCCTTCACCTTGTCTTTGTAAGTCAGAACTGGAGCTGCAGCAGATGTTTTGGTAGCATAAATAAAAAGCCTCAAGAACAATCATGTGCTATGAAATACTTAAGTTGTTTTTCCACAGTGTAAGGGGAGGTGGAGTGGAGGGAGCCTTATGTGTAGCATTTGCTGATTTATTTGGTGTACCACCACCCTATTCAATTTAAAGCCAACAATATCAGGTCATTTAACATCAAGTTGAGAAAATATGTGCAACAAACACACCACTATACAGTATTTCCACCATACACGATAGTTATAAATAACCTTAAGTGCATTGATAATAGTGAAATATAGTAAAATAATTAGGAAGGGGTGAGTTTTGAGTATTTGTTACCTTTTAAAAATAATTTTATTGTTTGTAAAATTTAATTTTAATAATTCTTGTTTCAGGGTTGCTTGGGTGGCTCAGTCGCTTAAGCATCTGCCCGTGGCTCAGGTCATGATCCTGGAGTCTGGGATCAAGCCCAGCATTGGGCTCCCTGCTCAACGGGGAGCCTACTTCTCCCTCTCCTTCCCACCTGTGCTCTCTCTCACTATCTCTGTATCTCTCTCCCAAAAAATAAATAAAATCTTTAAAAATAATAATTCCTGTTTCACAACCAGTTCACAAATCTCTGAAAATTTAACAACTGGCTCTCCCAGGCCAGTCCAAAGCACCAGTGCTCAAGAGAATCCCAGAGACATGGTTCTGGTGATACTAGGACACCAAAATAAGTAGTCCAAAACCTGTCCACTCCAATCTTCTTGTCGTATCAAAAAGTAAACCTAGGTTGGATTAAGCTACTTAGTGAAGTTTTCTTCCTCACTGATATAACCACCAAACTTTCTGCCTCAATCTTTTTTGTTAATTTCATCCCTTCAGCAAGAACACCTCCCCACTGATAAGACCCCCAGTATTCATAAAGCTGGCTCCTCCTCAAAACTGGAGTTCTAGGCCAAAATCATCCCCCAGAAAAGGCTTCCCTAATCACCTATAAAGCATTTCTACTTTTTATTGCATTCTTTTGTTTTCACCATACTTGTAACTATCTGAAGCTTTATTTTCTTTGCTTGTTTATTGCCTATTTCTCTCATCAGAGGGAAAACTCTTGAGAGAGGTTCATTGAACTTGCATGGCAGACAAGGTTATAGAAAGAACATAGCCAGTATGGTTGAGAGATGGGTTACATTCAGCAAATAAATAAAAGCATTGAGGATAAAGGGAGTCAATGTTCTCATTAGCAGAGAAGATATTTATAAAGCTGGAAAGAGTGAAAGCTGGAAAGAGCTCTGAGGTACTGGGGTAGAATAGTAAACATTAGTATAACTCATGATTCTATAACACATACATATTACTGATTGTCTTAGTCCATTCAGGCTACTGTAACAAAAAAATCAAAGACTGGGCATCTTATAAACAACAGAAATTTATTTCTCATAGTTCCAGGGGCTGGAAGTACAAGATCAGGGTGCCAGCGTGGTTTGGTGAAGGCCTCTTCTGGGCCACTGACTTCTTACATCTTCACAAAACAGAAGGGCTAGGGACTCTGTGGGCTCTCTTTTATAAAAGCCATAATTACACTCACAAGGGCTCCATTTTCATGACCTAATCACTTCCCAAAGGCTCCACCTTCTAATTAACACCACCACATTGTTAGGACTCCACAATGTGAATTTTGAGGGACGCAGACATTCAGACAATAGCATTGACACAAATAGAAATATTATAGATGCATACTGGCCAGATATTTACATGTAAGAGTATTATAGACATATACATATTTCCTATCTCTGTCCACTAGAGGGCACGGAAACACTGACACCTTACTGTCACTGTTTTAATTTTCTCAAATCTCTTTAATGTGTTGCTTCATGCAACATGGCTAGATTCTCATACCAGCTTTTGCTCTCAAACTGCTGTAATATGTTATTTAAGCATGTGATGAAAATCCAGCTTCACCTAGGTAATGTAGTTATAAGTGGGAGAAGCATTTTGTTGGTCTTTACAGATATTTATAGCTCTTCTTTGATACTAAACCAAAATCCAAAAAATGATAGCTCTTAAAGATTAATTGCAATGTGGAATCTGAACCTCTATTGCTGAGTTTTTTTTATTTTGTCACATTAAAATTTATTGGTCTAATATGCACCTTAAATGGGTCTTTTATTCATGTATGATTTTGTAACACTATATAAATGTTGGTCATTTGGAAAACACTGCTTTATTGAGTTAGGGAGATCTTCCAAGTGTTAGCATATTTCATACTACAAGATCATAAAACCACATTTGTTAATATCACTACTAAGCTCACCAGAAAAGTTAAGCTGGAAAACTGTCACATTCATAGATGACAGATATTTAAATTTCCCAGAAGTGCTTATTTTCACATCAAATTTTTAATTTTATCATTGACAAAAAATTGTTGCTACGATTTTCTACATTCAAGTGACAAGATCTCTTCATATGTTTTCAAAAAAAGTTCTGCCAATACCTTAGTCTGAATAATGAAAATCTTCCTGTCAATCATCTTTTCAAATAAAAATCATATTCCACAAAGAAGTTGTTAGTTCAATGTGCAACTCAATCATACAGTGTGAAGACAACCACCATATTTCAAACTATAGTCAAAATGCTTTCTGTGGGGGTGCCTAGGTGGCTCAGTCGGTTGGGCATCTGGCTCTTGGTTTAGGTTCAGGTCATGCTTTCATGGGTCATGGGATCAAGCTCTGCATTAGGTTCTGTGCTCAGCAGGGAATCTGCTTGAAAATTCTCACTTGGCCCCTCCCCCATTTGGATGCGCAAACTGTCTCTCTCTCAAATAAATAAATCTTTAAAAAATTTCTTTCTATGTACTTTCTACTTTATTTACCAGATATTAAAAAGATGTGTATTCAAGTTCACATGAAAAAGAATGAATTTCGACCTTTACCTTGTATCATATACAAAAGGTAGCTCAAAATGCATCACGGACCTAAATCTAGGAGCTAAAACTATGAAACTCTTAGAAGAAAACATAGGGGGAGGTTTTATGATATTAGATTTAGCAATGATTTCTCAGACATGACATCAAAAGCACAGATAACAAAAGAAAAAAACAAAATTGTACTATATCAAAATTGAAAATTTCTGTGCACCAAAGGACACAATCAATTGAGCCAAAAGGCAACCCACAGAATGAGAGAAAATATTTGCTAATCATGTATCTGATAATTGGTTAATATTAAGACTATATCAAGAATTCTTCTAATTCAACTACAAGAAAGCAAACAATGCAATTTAAAAATGGGCAAAAGACTTGAAAAGTTATACATAAAAGATATTGCCAAAGAAAATATATAAATATCTAATAAACACATGAAAAGATACTTAACATTGCTAATCACCAGAAACATGCAAATCAAGATCACAATAAGATACCACCTCATACCCACTAGGATGGCGACAAAAAAAGTAAAATAAAACTAATTAAAAAAAAACCCAGAAATTAACATGTTGTTGAGGATGTAGAGAAACTAGAACCCTAGTGCACTCTTTGTGGTCCACTAATATGGCCGCTATGGAAAACAGTATAGCAATTCCTCAAAAAATTGAAGATAGAATATTTACCCTGAACTTATTAAAACCATTTTAAATAATAAGTTATTCAGTATTTGTTTCTCTAGTGAATCGTTACTGGAAATAAGAAAAAAATTTGAAAACAGAGTTACCATATAATCCAGCAATTTTATTTCTGGGTATACAGTCAAAAGAATTGAAAGCAGAGACTCAATGGTAGATTTGTATACCCACATTCATTAGCAGCAGACTCACAATAGCCAACAGGTGGAAGCAACCCAAGTGTCCAACACATTAATAGATAAACAAAATGTGGTATATATGCAAAATAGAATATTAAGATCTCAATTCAAATGCAAACAGTGACTACGTGTTACATAAAATGAATGCTAAATGCATTTAATGTTAGAAATAAATTAAAATAATACAAATATCTTTAAATTATTTGGCTGTCCAGTCCTGCTAAAGTTTTCCACTCAATGGTCACTCCCCCCCAAAATGTCCATCTATATGTTAACTGTGAACCATTTGTTCTTCAATTTTTTTACCAAAAAAAAGATTATTTTCCTTTAGTCTTGAATAATTGCTACTATGTTTTCTTAATCTATGAAATTACAGGGTTCTTAGCTGGTAAAGAATCCTTCATTATTCCTTCCCTGCTTCCTTCTCATCAGAACCCTAATTTTGTGATCAATAGGGGAAGAAAGGCTTTCTCTCAGAGGAGGCAGTCCTCTCCAGGAGCTGAATCCTTATTTGTTTTAGCCTGCCAAGATAAATTCTATTTTGTTCATATTTTCCTTTCTTTTTCAAGTTTTGCAGCTAATGTGGTGATGTGACCCAGCCCAGTCAATGGAACTTAAATGAAAATCTTCTGTAAAGTTTTGGTGAGTCTTTTTATCCTCACTTTATCTGAAAACACATGTAAGAAGAAAACTGTTGGTGTCATCTCTTTCTTCTTTCCCTAAACATAGATTTGATCCCAGAAGCTATGACAGCTATCTTGTGACCAAACAGTGACAAACACAAAAGTAAAAAGCCAACATATTAAAATAGGTGACACAAAAAGAAAGAGTTGTTCATGATTATGCTATTGCACAATGTGGCCAAAACCGTGAGACTTCATGCTTCTGTTATTATGTAAACAATAAAACACTTTATGATTTAAGACACTATTTCTTCATTATTTATTTTCTGTTACTTAAAACTGAACACATCTTGATGGATAAAGACTCTTTAGTTAGCAAATTTGGGAAATATCAAATCAAGAATCAAGACATCTGGACAACCATTTTTGAACTATCAAATTTCCAGTAAACCATCTCTTTTTACAAAGTTAAGTAACTTAGGCAGGTGTCTAATTATCTTCAACTGCAAACTAAATTTTACCAATGCAATTGTATACTTAAAAGATAAGGCTACACTATAGGTAAATGGATAAAGATGATGTGGGGTGTGTGTGTATATATATACATATATACACACATATATATACATATATATATACATATACATACATGCATACATGCATGCATGTGCACACAGACATATGCACATGATGGAATATTATACAGTCATTAAGAAGGATGATTCTGCCCTTTGTGCAATATGGATGGACCTAGAGGGTATTATACTAAGTAAAATGAGTCAGACTGAGAAAGATAAATACCATATGATTTCACTCATATGTGGAATCTAAAAGAACAAATGAATAAACCATCAAAAAGCAGAATCAGAACTATAAACATAGAGAACAAACTAATGGTTGTCAGAGTGGAGGGGTGGGGGGAGGGCAAAATGGGTGAAGAGGAGTGGGAGATACCAGCTTCCAGTTGTGAAATGAGTAAGTCATGAGAATAAAAGGCACAGCAAAGGGAATATAGGCAATGATACTGTGACAACATTGTATGGTGATAGATGGTAGTACACTTGCAGTGAGCATAGCATAATGGATAGAGAAGTTGAATCACTATGTTGTACGCCTGAAACTAACATAACTTTGTCAACTATATTCAAATTTAAAAAATTATTTAAAAATTTAAAAAACAAATAATAAAGTAAAACCTTCACTAAGAACTCAAAAAAAAAAAAAAAAAGAAAAGGCTAAGTATACATAGGCACTCTCCATAGTGATAAGGCTAATGCAGATCTGAAGGAATCTAGGCACTCTTAACACTCTCTGGCACCTACCATGTTTTCACTTACTTCTGAAGGTGACTCATCCTAACAGAAAGACTATCAGCACCTGGGAACATAGTATCCAACAGGTTCTATTAAAAGATTAACATGATTGCAAAGTAAAATATGTATTAAAGTTTTTTAAATCATTCATTAATAACGTTAATAAAAATTTATTGAAGTCATTTATGTGCCAAGCATGATGCCAAACATAATAACAGTGAATGAAGTTTCTTCCCTCATAATAGGGGAAAGAGAAAACTAAAACTGAAGCAAACAGGAGACAAATCTTATGATGATGAGTGCTCTGAAGAAAACACACAGTGAATTCACAGAGAATGACTAATGGGTAGCAGGTAATGTTCCTTAGACTGAAGGGGCCAAGGATAAACTGTCAGAAGAGGAAAGAGACACAAACTCTGAACAATGAGGAGTCAGCTGTGCAAAGCACAAGGAAACTAGTGTTCTAAGCAGAAGAAAAAGAGTAGCTGCTGAAATCCCAAAGTGAGGATCTTAAAGAGGGCTGTTATGGGCTGAACTTTGTCCTCCCAAAATTCCTATGTTGAAGCCCTCACTCCCAATGTGACTGTATCTGGAAATAGAGCCTTTAGGAGGTAGTTAAGGTTAAATGAGATCACAACAGTTGGACCCTAATCTCATAAGACTTATGACCTTATAAGTAGAGAAAGAGATCTCTGTCTGCTACATGGGGACATAGGGAGAAGGAGGCTATATGCAAGCCAGGAAGAGGGCTCTCACCAGATCCTAACCACACTAGCTCCCTGATCTCAGATTTCCAGCCTCCAGAACTGTGAAAAAGTAAATTTCGGTTGTTTAAAGCATATACTGTTCTTCAAGGAAAGTGGAAAATGATTCCAAAGGCAATTCAGAGATGGTCAGGGCTGACACCACCAGAGACTCAGGGAGCAATGTTGTTACCTCCACCTAAGTTATAAAGAATGGGGACCCATCTCAGGTTTCCAGAAGGCCAGGATGATCCTGCCCCTGTCCTGAAGCAGTGGGGCTGACCTTACGACAGCTGAAGGGGTGGGGCCCTCTCAAGAGCACAGAGGCAGGGCCCTTGCAAATAGCTGCAGTGGTAAGGTTACCCCGCAGAGCCAGGAAGGTGACACTACCACCCCAATGGACCTGGAGGCAGACCTTCAAAGAGGATTATTCTCAAGGCTTAAGATAGAATGGAACTGAACAGCTACATGTAAAAGAATAAATCCGGATTACTTCCTAACACCATACACAAAAATAAACTCAAAACGGGTGAAAGACCTAAATATGAGACCTGAAATCATAAAAATCCTAGAAAAGAACACAGGCAGTAATTTCTGTGATATCAGGCATAGCAACATTCTTCTAGATACATCTCCTAAGGCAAGGGAAACAAAAGTGAAAATAAACTATTGGGACTATATCAAAATAAAAAGCTTTTGCACAGCAAAGGAAACCATCAGCAAGACAAAAGACAACCTACTGAATGAGAGAAGATATTTGCAAATGATATATCCAATAAGGGGCTAAGATCTAAAATTATAAAGAACTCATACTACCCAACACCAAACAAACAAACAAAAATCTGATTTAAAAATGGACAGAGAACTTGAATAGGCATTTTTCGAAAGAAGACATACAGATGGCCAACAGACACATTGCAAGATGCTCAACATCACTAATCATCAGAGAAATGCAAATCAAAACCACAATGAGATATCTCCTCATGACTCTTAGAATGGCCAAAATCAAGAATACAAGAAACAACTATCGGCAAGGATGTGGAAAAAAAAGAACACTTGTGCACTCTTGGTGGGAATGTAAATTGGTATAGCCCCTTTGGAAAACAGCATGGAAGTTCCTCTAAGTATTAAAAATAGAAATACCATATGATCCAATAATTCCACTATTGAGTGTTTACCCAGAGAAAACAAAAACAGTAACTTGAAAAGATATATGCACCCTTATGTTTATTCAGCATTATTTACAATAGCCAAAACAAAGAAGCAACCTAAGTATTCATTGGTAGACAAATGGATAAGGAAAATGTGGTATATATACACAATGGAATATTACACAGCCATAAAAAAGATGAGATTGTGCCATTTGAGACAATATGGATGGATCTAGAAGGTTTTATGCTGAGTGAAATAAGTCAGACTGAGAAAGACAAATATATGATTCAACTCATAAATGAAATCTAAAAAAAAATGAGTAAACAAAAAGCAGAATCAGAACTATAAATACAGAGAATAAATTGATGGTTGCCACAGGAGAGAGGGGAAGGGGATTAGGCAAAATGGGTGAAGGGAACAGGGAGATAAGGCCTCCAGTTATGGAATGAGTAAGTTACGGGAATAAAAAGCAAAGCATAAGTAATATAGTCAATGATATTGTAATAGCAATGTAATGAGACAGATGGGAGCTCTACTTGTTCATGAACATACCATAACATATACACTTGTCAAACTGCTAAATTGTACACCTAAAACTAATGTAATTTTGTATGTCAATTATACTAAAAAAAAATATAACTTGTCTGGTTTCACAGGTTCATAGGTGGAGAGGAATCTTGCCTCAAGATGAATTATACCTCAAGTCTCATCCATGTCTGACTAAGATACTTAAAGATTTATTTATTTATTTGTCAGAGAGAGAGAAAGAGAGAGAGAACACAAGCAGGGAGAGCAGCAGGCAGAGGGAGAACCTGGCTCCCCACTGAGCAAGGAGTGGCTAAGATACTTAGATGAGACTTCAGACTTTAGACTTCAGAGTTGATACCAGAATGAGCTAAGACTTTAGGGGCTGGTAGGATGTGATGTATACATTTTGCATGTGATAAGGACATGCATTTGGGAGGACCAGGGTTGTAATGCTGTGGACTGAATCACAGCCCCCTAAAATTCACATGTTGAAGCCTTAGGCTGCAATGCAATTGTATCTGGAGATAGGGTCTTTGAGAAGTAATTCAGGTTAAATAAATTCATAAGGGTGGGGCCCTAATCCCCAAAGACTATGGTCTTAAAAAAAAAAAAAAAGAAGAGATTTCTTTCTCTCTTTCTCTCTACCCTGTGAGAGCACAGTGAGAAAGTAGCCATCTGCAAGCCAAGAATAGAGCTCTCACCAAAATCTGACCATGTTGGTCACCCTGATCTCATACTTCCAGTGTCCAGAACTGTGAGAAAATAAATGCCTATTGTTTAAATTACCCAGGCTATGGTATTTTGTTATGACAGTCCAAGATGACTAATACCATGGCCTTGCATCTGAAGGATACTATGTGAGGAGGAAATCCACAATAGATTGATGTTGATGACCAGAGCAAGAAACTGGCTTTGTAGTAGATAGTAAGGAGTTTGAGTTTATTTAAAGAGCACTGTGATGCCAACAAAACATTCGAAACAGGAGGATAGTAGTTCTATTTGATCTTTAAAAATCACATGGTGGAAAAAGCCTTTACAAGTCATAGAACTTTTTAAGTAAGAAAATCCTTTTCTCTCTTTTGTCACCACTTCATGTTTCATTCATCAGAGGACAGAGGCACTTGGGCCAAGTTGCTAAACCTCAAATGAGTTCTAAGAAGAATCCAAGTGAACCCCACAGATTACGGAAGGGTCACAGAGAGAATCTCAAACCTTCCACAGCTTTTTAAATGATTTGATAATATATACATATGCTTGCTACTCACAATAGGCCCTCTTCCATGCTACAGGCACATTCTCTTATTTATAATTCTTCTAAACAATATCAAGAGTTTCATAAGCTTCTAGGCTAGCAATACTTGTGATCCCCTGGATATACCTTTTCTTTACCATTCTCCAAAATATATATATATATATATATATATATATATTTTATATATGTATAAATATATATGTATTAAAGATTTTTATTTATTTATTTATTTATTTATTTATTTATTTGAGAGAGTGGGCAAGAGAGAGAGAGCGAGAGAGAGAGCGAGCACGTAGGGACAGGGTCAGAGGGAGAGAGAGAAGCAGACTCCCCACTGGGCAGGAAGCTCAACACGGGGCTCGATCCCAGGACCCTGAGATCATGACCTGAGCCCAAGGCAGACGCTTAACCAACTGAGCCACCCACACGCGACCCCCCCACATATATTTTTAAGCTTAGAAGTTATTGCTACTCTGTATGTGTATGTGTGTGTGTGTCCAGTGAAGAAAGAAAGTGGTGTAAAAATAACAAGTAAATAGAAGAAGGATCTTTCCAACTGTCATGCATTTGCTAAATGTAGAAGTGGTTTGCTAGGCAAAAACTTGTTCTCAGGCACATCAGCATAATAGGTAAGAACCCCTCTCCCTATCTTCTTTTTTGGAATAATGCATATTATCTGTGTTTTAAAAAAAAAAAAAAAAGCATAAAATTACCTAGCAAACTGGTTTGTGAGTCTGACTTGGTTTGTGTTGTACAGGGACATGGCTGATAGACCCAGATTTCAGAACTTTATTCCGTTTTCTTTAGATGGGGCTGGAGATAGCCTCCTCTACCATATGTGAGAGCCTGTATCACACACTAAACCACAGCAGGCCTCTTCTTCTACATACATAGCTTTTTCTTATGGCTCATCTTGAATCGGCTACAATTCATTTTGCCCCATATTCCAGAGATTACAGTTGGAATCACAGTGGCATTTCTTTAGTTTAGTTAATCGAGTGCCTGAGGCTTGTGTTCAACTGTTCTAATACAGCATTCGCCGGGGCAAATATAAGTCTTCATAAGCAGTCTCTTCCAGGAAAGGCTGGGGACCAGAGAGTTAGAATGAAGTCTGAGCAGTACATTCTCTTCCTTTTCTCCTAATTTCCACCAGTAATTATAAAATCATACAAGCTAAATGCTCCTTATCAAAAAGTATTCTACTTTACTAAATGAATTTTATCAGATTTATGAGTTCAAAGCCATCAAGGCAAACTGACTTCCATTTTTTTCTAATTTTAACATCCTAGCTACAGAGGCAGGTTCATCAGCTCTCACATCCAATAAAAATTTTGTCTAACAGACATTTTTCGAAATACACTTGGAATCTAAATTGGTGGTAAATTTTTTTAAAAAGGTTTTTCTTTTTTGTTAAATTGCCTTGCATGTTTTGGAAATATAATTTTTCAATTTAAATAGTCAGTGTAGCAAACACACCATCTTATAATAAATAACCTAAGGAAGAATCAACCCACCATGACAGTGTGTGCTAATTCATACAGCCTGAGTAATGGTTAAGACTCCTTACTAATAACAATGGAGAAAAATACACAATTAAGAAACATTACATAAACACAGTATAGATTACATGGAATTGAAAACAAATACACTTGAATACTTTGTTGCTTCCTAAACAATTTTCTTTTTTTTTTTTTCATTTTCTTCTCACTTCTATCACATAAGAATTTATCACTGTGTAGAAATTTTTATAAATAATGCAAGCTGCCAGGTTGGAAAGGAAATAACAATACAGAAGTATCTAAATGGTTTCTTTTTCTCTCCCTTGGACGATAACTTCAGATAGGAATACTAACTTTTTGAGTATGCAGCTATGTCTTCATCTCTACGCACTTTTTCAGTAGCATGCATTTTAATCCTATGCCTGGAATTTATTGAAGAGGGAGTTGCCTGGAAAATTAAAAACCTAACCAAAGAAAGACGATAGAGAAAAAAATTATAAATCTTTAGCTGGTAACAAAAAGCCTTAAAAATGCTAATATCGCAACTATCTAAGTTATATGAAAGTTCCACTGTGCTTCTGATAGTGAATGGATTACTATTATTGATCCTGCATATCAATTATATTTGAATTCTTCATTCAAATCTATAAATTCACTGAGAATCTTGAAGTCTTAAAATAACAAAGTAAATAATCATCATTATTATCTACCGTATTTTGAGCACCTAATATATGCCAAGCTAAGTTCCTGCACATACTGACTCTCTTGAGAGTTGTAAGAACACCATGATGTATATCTCATTATTTCTGTTTTACAGCTGAGGATGTTGCAAAGGCCCCTCAGAGATTCTCAGACTATTAAGAATTGACGATGAGATCAGTGTTACAGGTTGATGATACACAGATATTCTGGAAAATTTGTTGCCAAACATTTAAAATATTTAAAATTAAAAATTAACATGTTATGCTGAATTTTGTCAAATGATTTTTCAGCATCTAATGAGACAGGTTATGTGGTTTTGTCCATTTCACTAATGTGTTGCATCATGTTGGTTGATATTCCTATGTTGAGCCATCCTTGCACCACAAATGAGTTTGGAAGTATTCCTTCCTCTTCAATATTTTGTAAGAGTGTCAGAAGAATCGGTGTTAAATCTTATTTAAGTGTTTGGTAGAATTCTCCAGTGAAACCATCTGGCTCCAGCCTTTTCTTTGTTGGGAGATTTTTGATATTGGTTCAATCTCCTTACTGTTATAGGTCTGTTCAGATTTTCTCTTTCTTCATGATTCAGTCATGGTCGGTTGTATGTTTCTAGGAATTTATCCATTTCTTTTGAGTTATTCAATTTCTTGGTTCACAGTTGTCTCTTAACAATCACCTCAAAGTCACTAAGATTCCAACTGGGAAAACATTTACTATCATATACCTTTTAAGATAGCTTTCTCTGTCTCTCTCTTTCATGGTCTCCTCACTTTCATTGGTATAAACCAAATTTACTCAATCATGGAAATTCAGTCATAAACATATTGATCCTCTTTCTAGAGATATAATTCTCTTTCCTGAGACAATTTCTGGTTTCTGGGAGCCTTACAGAATCCAGTCAATGATTTAATCATTTAGGCTTATGTAATGAAGCCCCCATAAAAACCCAAAAGAATAGGATTCAAAGAGCTTCCATATTGGTGAACATATAGAGATTCAAGGAAGGAGGTGTGCCTAGAGAAGGCATGGAAGCTCCATACTCCTTCCCCCATACATTACTTTATGCATGGATTCCATCTAGCTGTTCTTGAATTATATCCTTTTATAATAAACTAGTAATCTAGTAAATAAAATGTTTCTCTGAGTTCTATAAGCTATTCTAGCAAATTAATCAAACCCAAGGAGAGTGTGGAAACCTTTGATTTATAGTTAGTTCCTCAGAAGTACAGTAACAATCTGGACTTGTGACTGGCATCTGAATTCTAAGGAAATGGTTGTGGGAACTGCCAATCTTAGCTAGGTAGTCAGAAGGAGAGGTAACAACCTGAGCTTGCACCTGGCATCTGAAGTGGGGGACAGTTTTGTAGGACTGAACCCTTAACATAAGGAATCTGATGCTATCTCCAGGTAGATAATGTCAGAATCGAGTTCAATTTTTGGATACCCTGCTCATGCCCCAAGAATTGCTTGTTGGTGTGAGAAAACCCCTCCACAGTGGAAGTGTGGTCCAGACCCCATTTAGACTTCATGGTGTTTTTAATGGTAAATACTTTAAAGGTAACTTAACAATAATGTTAAAGCAATCTACATTGCTTTCATATCTAGTTAATGTGCCTAATCTTCACTGTGTCATCTATGGCTTAAAATCTTGAAAGGAAGGACCTTTCTTAAGTCATTAAACTGTAGAATTTCTTCTTTTAGTAAGGTACAAGTGATATCTGATTATTAATAAATAATCTGAAAAGGAAACTAGGAAAGCAATCCTATTTATAATAGCATCAAAAAGAATAAAATACTTGGGAATAAACTTACTAAAGGAGGCAAAAAGCCTGTACACTGAAAACCACAATACATTGCTGAGAGAAATTAAAGAAGACACAAATGAATGGAAAGACATCACATTTTCATGAATTGGAACATTTAATATTATTGAAATGTCCATACTACACAAAGTGATTGACAGAGTCAACACAATCTATCAAAATCCCAGTGGCATTTTTTTGCAGAAACAGGAAAAGACAATCTTAAAATTCATATAGAACCTCAATGGATCTCAAATAGCCAAAATATTCTTGAGAAGGAAGTACAAAGCTGGAGTCTATATACTTCCTGACTTCAAAAGCTACATTAATCAAAACAGTATGGTAATGGCATAAAGACAGACATATAGACCAATGGAACTGAATAGAGAGCCTGGAAATAAATGGACACATAAACTACCAAATGATCTTTGATAAGGGTGCCAAGACTATCCACTGGGGAAATAAGAGTCTTTTTAATAAATAGTATAGAAAAACTAGATACACACATGCAAAAGAATAGAATTGACCCCTTATCTTACTCCATACACAAAAATCAACTCAAACTAGATTAAAGACTTAGATATAAGACTTGAAACTATAAAACTCCTAGAAGAAAACAGAGGTAAAATTTCATAACATTGATCTTGGCAATGATTTCTTGGATATGACATCAAAAACACAGGCAACAAGGTGCTTAGTTGGCTCAGTCTGTTAAGTGCCTGACTCGTGATTTCAGCTCCAGTAATGACCTCAGAGTCCTGAGATGGAGCCCCATGTTGGGCTCTGTACTGGGCGTGGTGCATGCTTAAGATTCTCTCTCTCCCTCTCCCTCTGCCTCTAACCCCCTCATGCTTTCTCTCTCTGTAATAAAAACAAGCAAACAAAAAACAAAACAAAACAAAAAAAAAACAAAAAACAAAAAACAAAAACACACAGGCAACAAAAAGAAAACAGACAAGTGAGACTACATCAAACCAAAAACTTTCTGTAAGGGCAATGGAGACAAACAACAGAGTGAGAAGGCAAGTTATGGAAGAGGAGAAAATATTTGCAAGTCATATATCTGATAATGGGGTAATTTACAGAATGTATAAAGAACTCTTATAACTCAATAGCAGAAAACAAACAACAAAACAAAACAAATAACCCAATTAAATAATGGACAAAGGACATTTTCTCTAAAGAAGACATACAAGTGGCCAATAAGTATAGGAAAAGATGCTCAATGTCTCTAATCATCAGGAAAAGGCAAATCAAAACCACAATAAGATATGACCTCATAACTGTTAGGGTGGCCATTCTAAAAACAAAAACAAACAAACAATGAAGGGGAGGGAATTGGAGGGGGAGATGAACCATGAGAGACGATGGACTCTGAAAAACAAACTGAGGGTTCTAGAAGGGAGGGGGTTGGGAGGATGGGTTAGCCTGGTGATGGGTATTAAAGAGGGCACGTTCTGCATGGAGCACTGGGTGTTATGCACAAACAATGAATCATGGAACACTACATCAAAAACTAATGATGTAATGTATGGTGATTAACATAACAATAAAAAATTAACAAACAAATAACCCCCCCCAAAAAAAATAACAAATGTTAGCGAGATATGCAGAAATTGGAGTCCTTGGGGACTTTGGCTAGGAATGTAAAATGGTACATCACTACAGAAAACAGTATGAAGGTTTCTCAAAAAATTAAAAATAGAACAACTATGACCCAGCAAATTGAATTGAAAACAGGATCTCAAGGAAATAATGCACTCCTATGTTCATTGCAGCATTATTCACAATAGCCCAAAGGTGGAAACAACCTAAATGTTCATCAATAGATGAATGGATATAGAAATGGAAATACAATGGAATAGTAGTCTTTAAAAAAAAGAGATACTGTCATATGCTACAATATGATATTTGTAGCATAGGTAGCATATGATATTTGCTGCATGAATCCATTTATATGAGGTATATGAAGGACTGAAAGTAGACTACTGGTGGTTGCCAGGGGCTGCTGAGAGGGGGAAATGGGACATAGCTATTCAATGGGTATAGAGTTTCAGTCATATAAGGTACAAAATTCCAGAGATCTGCTGTACAACAATGTTCATACAGTTACCGATACTCTACCATACACTTAAAAATTTGTTAAGAGGGTAGATCTCATGTTATGTGTTGTTGTTGTTGTTGTTGTTGTTGTTGTTACCACCAAGAAAAAAGAAAAAGAGGAAGGACAAACGCACATGTCATGTAAAGGAAATAACAGAGTTTTTCCTACTGAAGTGAAGAGTGAATAGATAAAAGTTCAGAAAGTGAAGGTGAGGCTGATTGTGAAAGGCTTTGAGTTTGGACAGTGTTTCCCCTGTAGCTGGTGGATAACATGCCTCACAGGCCTTTTCTCCTAGTTCTTTTGTGATGTTTTCCTGCCTCTACCCATTATTTTAATGGTGTTGTTCTTTGGAATTTTTTTTCTAACCACACATTGTACCTAGTCAATCTCTCCCACATTTGGGACTTCGGTTCCTTTCTATACTTTTGAATCCCAAATCTATTCCTCTGGCCAAGACCCCTTTCTTAAAATCCTGTATGTTACACTGCCTATGAAATCTCCACTTGAATGTAGCAAAGGCAACTTAAACCCAGTAGGCTAAACTTGAACTCATCCTCTTCCTCCTCCTCCTCCCATTATTCCTACTCTTCTATCCTTCTCCCTCTGTGTCCTCCCACTAAATGTCCATCTCACTAAATGGCATTGCCATTCCACAGGACTGAACAGTGGCATCTACCTCACCTCTGGCATCCCAGTCTCCATATCCTGCTGACTCTCCTCCCAAATACCTTCACTCAGTCTCTCCATCATGACAGCATCACTGGAATCCAGATTAATATCAACACTCCCAGTACTACATTGGTTACCCCCCCCCCAAATTATAGCTTAATGAGCAAATATTAAAAGGTTTACCTGGGAGCAAGAAGAGATAATACATGGGTAATATTCATTTTATATGTTTAGTCTCTGAGGTTCAGGAATCAGCTAAAATGTATCAGATTACATAGCATCAGAAGTGGGGATGAAATATTCTGTTGAGTGAAGTAAAAGCCATTCAAGGAGTAAGAATTTTATTTTGCAAAGTCTAGAAGCCCCAATCAGATATAAGTAAGTGTATTTCTGGTTTCATTTTATGTTTCAAGTCTATCTCCTTATTTAGCAAGTGCTCGCGGTAATCCTCATTCAAAAGCCTCTAACAGACGTACTAAACCTGTTCATGACTAACTTTTGTGAAGTTAAAGCTTTACTTTGAAAGAAGAGTCTAATTGTTGGTTCAGGTAGCAACTGGGAGAAGGGGATTTTATGGCACTTAATCACAAATTTTCAGAGAAGTTATCAATAGAAGCAGAGAGAAATCTTGCAATGTGACTAAAAGTAGTGTTTACACTATTTTAAGAATCAGATGACATAGAGCAACTCTTCTGCTTCTGTAATAACTTTCCCACCAGCTACAGGGGAATAAACTTTCTGGAAGTTTAAGAGAAGATTATCTGATTTAGAAGTATAGCCAGACACCAAAAACCTTAGGATAGGATGAACAAAAATCTCACCTGAGCATAACCCTAGGGCAGTTGCATTCTAGCTATCTGTAAAGGAAGATAAAACTAGCTACATTACCTTTATAACTTTTACAATACATTTAAATCTTGTGAAATGGGCAAGACCTTGCACCCTCGTTTCATGTCCTTTGATATCAGTGAGTCAATTTTTCTCTAAAGCAATTCCTCAAAAACTGGCATCTGATAAGTTTTCAAAATTGCATAGCACTACACTAAAGAATATAACTATGTTGAACATTTGAATTCAAAAATCAAGTTTAAAAATGGAATTACCTTTTCACTATGATTAATTTGGGCACTTGAAGACTCAGAGCTCCAATTCAAGGAAAAATTCTAATTTAATTATTATAATGCCCTCTGTAAATATGCCTTGAAAACTAACTAAAAATTAGATCTTCAATTTAATTTAATGTTCAAGAGAGAAAATAAACATAGTGTTCCATTAAGGCTGACCATCATATTGATTTAAATTCAATATTTAACTATTTAAGACATTTCTCATTTCCTGTCATGGAGACTATATTTCCAAAGTATTCATGCAGGGGTTTTCCTTTATAATAATGACAGCTTTAGAAAATTCAAACTGATTAATGACTGATTTTCCACAACCAAAACCTGGAATATCTTGGTTCAATTTAACACCATGGCATAATATGTTATAGTTCAGTTGTTAGGCTGGTAGGAACATTAACTTGATGTTTAATGTAATGCCAAATTAACTTTTATAAATTTAAATACTGTACTCTTAGAGATATTCACCTCAATATCTTGTTAGTATTTTACTGCTACCATACATTTTGCAGCTGGTTACAAGGCATAAAACACTCCATCATTTCTCCTTTAGAGATAAGAGTTCAAATTTGTGTTGTGTATCTCCCCAATTCATGACAATTGAATGTCATTATTTCCTTAGAAAAAAAATAACAATGAGAAATGTTAGGGGTCCTGCTATCATGTGCTTCTGTATGCCTAGCGTGTGAAATATCATGAAAGGCTATAAATTATTGCTATCATATCTAATGATACTGCAAAGCCTAATTACTGCGATTGATGTGAGCACATAATGCCAGATCATTTTCTCTTTGTCTCTGTTCTCTTTCCATTTAAAGTCTAAGCCATACTGTCCTTTACCCTTTGACCTCAATCTTTTATTTTTCACTGCAAAAACTGAAGAACTATTGTACAATCTAGATCTCTTCAAAATATTTAAGCCCATTCCAAGGTTTTTAAAATGGCTAATAGTTGGGAGAAAACTTTTCCAAATAATTTAAATGCAAGATAAAAAAAAATAAGCATACTATTGATGCTCTCAGCATGTCACTTCCTAATGCAAAGAAGTACTTTATCAAATACCTTATGCATTTTATCATAGATGAATTTTTAAAATCATGTAGTGATTGGCTAAAATCCTAGTGGTCTTTTCTATATACATAATTGCATGTCTACTTTCATATTGTTATAACTTTTTGAGTCTTTCTTCTAAGAATCATACAAAATAATTCTAAATGTATCAGTTCACTGTGATTCCCAAAGACAAAGTAACTCTACATTCCAAAAACACAAAGACACAGGGACAATATTCTCCAACATTAAGTATTAAGGATTAGAATATCCCAGTGTATTCTATTTCATGAACAAATTCATGCAGCCTTTAAAAGTAAAAATTCTTGGGGCTCCTGGGTGGCTCAATTGTTAAGTGTCTGCCTTCGGCTCAGGTCATGATCCCAGGGTCTTGAGCTCCAGCCCCGCATCAGGCTCCCTGCTCAGTGGGAAGCCTGCTTCTCCCTCTCCCACTCCCCTTGCTTGTGTTCCCTCTCTCTCTGTGTCAAATAAAAAAAAAAAACTTTTTTAAAAAAAGTAAAAATTCTGTTAAGTTGCCAGTATTATCCTATTATTTTTATTATAATATTTCCTAAATGAATATAAACATAAAGCCAACAATATATTTCTGGTGTTTATAGCTCATAGATAAAAACATGAAAGTAAATACAAACACAAGAATACATCTAATATATTTTAAATTAATAGTGCTAGTTTAATATTTTGGACAATATTGTTTGGCTGAAAATAAATAATAAGCTTCTCTTATAAATTAATATATCATGATGAATTCATCTGAGAATGTACAATAAAATGCACACCATGAAAATTCCAAAAACAAAATTTTAGGTATCATCTCAAAAGTTCTTCAATGGGAATGTGTACTATTGCACTTACCGCTAATGAACCATTACACAAGTTAGTATCTACAAAACAGAATTCATGCAATGCAAATCTGGTTCTAAATGCTAAGGCAAAGGTTTTCTGAGTTCCGAGAAGCATAACTTCTCTACTTATTGTTCCACTGCTCTTCATTCTTCAAACTATGCAAAACTGTCTCTTATAAAATTCTTTGTGGAGCCCTTTGGGCTTCCTCTGGCTCAAATACATCATTCTAAGATCAAATTTGCCTCTCTTCTCAATAGCCGGTTACAGTTACTCTGTTACACTATGCTATTTTTGTGGTATTAAATCAAAGTCTGAATTGACTGAATAATTTAAAAATATAGCCACAGCCTATGAAAAGGACTTCCAATTATAAATTATTGCAAAAAGTAAAGTTTCCAAATAACTCTTAAATATAATTATATATGAATACAATCATAGAGGTAGAATATTCACTTTTTAATTTTAGGTTATATCAACTTAGTGGCAGCCAATACGTCCCCTAATATATGAAAGTAAAAATGCTGTCATACCAGGTAAACTCTGGGTCCCAGTGTAATCATAAACATAAAAGCATATGCTGGGACTGAAATGAAAGCGTAGTACTTGCTTACAAAATGGCCATTCACATACCAAAATATCCTTATATAAACATTTTAATTATCATTGAAATGAAACTGAAATACAAAATTACTTCAGCCAAAATATTTTTCCTATAGTGAGAGGCTTTTATAATACAAATTGACCCTAACAAAATAGATTAATTCTGAAATGGAATGTGTTTTACAGAGACCATTATTAGTCATTACCAGATAATTGAGAATGTCCACGAACCAAATAGGAGAAGAGTCTGGCTTAGTCACACACAGCCACTTTCAGAGGCTGAGTGATCAAACTGTAAACTCATCTTTTTTTTTTTTTTAAGATTTTATTTATTTATTTGAGAGAGAGAATGAGATAGAGAGAGCATGAGAGGGGGAGGGTCAGAGGCAGAAGCAAACTCCCTGCTGAGCAGGGAGCCCGATGCGGGACTCGATCCCGGGACTCCAGGATCATGACCTGAGCCGAAGGCAGTCGCTTAACCAACTGAGCCACCCAGGCGCCCTAAACTCATCTTTTTAATCTACCTTTGATGAGTGGACTCTGCCATAATAATAAGAACAATGCATATATGTAATGATGTCTTTATGTTTGTGCTAATGGTAATTGTAGCAGCCCATTACATTTTAAAAAATTTTTAATTGTGAATACACGTAACATAAAATTTACCGTCGTAACCATTTTTAAATGTACACCTCACATTGTTGTACAACCAAACTCCAGAACTCTTCATCTTGCAAAACTGAAACTCTATGCCCATTAAATAGCTCCCTATTCTTCCTTCCCCGTGGCCCCTGGAAACCACCACTCTACTTTCTGTATCTGTGAATTTGACTTTTCTAGGTACCTTACATAAGTGGAATCATACGTTATTTTTTCTTTTGCGACTATCTTATTTCACTTAGCTTAGTGTCCTCAAGGTTCATCCATGTTGTGGCATGTGTCAGAATTTACTTCCTTTTTAAGGTGGAATAATATTTAATTGTATGTATATGCCACATTTGTTTTTTTCGTTCATCTGGCAATGAACACTTGATTTGCTTCTACCTATTGGCTATTGGGAATAATACTGCTATGAACATAGGTATATAAATATCTCTTTAAGTCCCTGCTTTCAATTCTTTTGGGACCCACCCAGAAGTGGCATTGCTATATTACATGGTAATTCTATTTTTAATTTTTTTTTTTTGAGGAAATGCCATACTGCTTCCCACAGCATCTGCACCATTTTTCACACCCACCAATAGAGCACAAGTGGTCTAACCTCTCTACATCCTCACCAGCACATGTTGTTTTCTGGGTTTTCTGTTTTTTATTGTTTTCATTTTTTATTGTTCCCATCCTCATTGGTATGAGATAAAATACCCATTACTTTTGAGCAAAAACCTCATTAGAGTTATTGTCAGGATTTTCTTAGTGATGTTTAAGTTACTTTTTTGGTCAGTATTGATCAATCAGAATGTTATTTGTAACTTACCATAACAAAATACACTTAGAAGCACAGAGGATACTTTACTTAATTCTTGAAAGCTAAACAGTTGTATTTCAAATCTTAAACTCTTTTAACTCACAATCCTTTTTTCTCACTAAAAATTTTATAACACAACTTTGATAACATGTAGTTTCTTAGGAATGTAACTATAGCATTATGGAAGAATACACGATTTTTCATTATCTTTGTTCTGCTTATATACAGAACATATTAATGAATGGCTTATTTCTAATTCTGCTTCTGCCATTGACTTGCAGTGTCATCACTTGCTGACGATTCCATACTACCAAAGAGGAAAGCATTGCATTTTCACTTTGTCATAGAGAATTTTGATGAAATATTGCTAAAACTTTCAGAGAAGTTTGGTTAACACCGTGTTGTTATGATTTGCCTTTATCAGCACGTGCTTACTATTTTCCTCTTTTTTTTTTTTTTTTGTCACGAGATTCCTTACATATATGAGTACTGAACATGTCCATGTTTGTGGTGGGTAAAAATCTGTCAAACGGTATACCTCAGAGTTCCTGCAGGTTCCGTTCCAGACTACCATAATAAAGCAAACAGAGCAATAATGTGGGTCAAATAAATTTTTTGGTTTCTCAGTGCACATGACAGTTATGTTTATGTCACACTAGAGTCTATTAAGTATGCAATAACATTATGTCTAAAAAAACAATGTATATACCTTAATTTAGAAGTACTTTATGCTAAAAAATGCTAACCATGATCTCAGCATTCAGTGACTCAATCTTTTTGCTGGTGGAGGGTTTTGCCTCCATGTTGATGGTTGCTGACTGATCAGGGTGGTAGTTGCTGAGTCTGGGGTGGCTGCAGCAATTTTTAAAAATAAGCCAATAATGAAGTTAGCCTCATTGGATTGACTTCTTTTCATGAACAATTTTCTCTGTAGCATGTGAAACTGTGTGATAGCATTTTATTCACAGTAGATCTTTCAAAATGGGAGTTTATCCTTTCAAACCCTGCTGCTGCTTTACCAACTAAGTTGATGTAATATTCTAAGTTCTCTGTTGTCATTTCAACAATCTTCACAGCATCTTCACCAAGTTTAGATTCCATCTCAAGAAAGCACTTTCCACTTCTAATTCTGATTCCTTTACTATTTTCACAACATCTGAAGTTACTTACTCCACTAAAGTTTTGAACTCCTCAAAGTCATCCATGAGGGTTGGAATCAACTTCTTCCAAACTCCTGTGACTGTTAAGATTTTCATCTCTTCCCATGAATCACAAATATTCTTCATGGCATCTAAAACAGTGAACTTTCCAGGAGGCTTTCAGTTTACTTGTCCAGATGCATTAGAAGAATCACTATCTCTGACACCTGTAGCCTTACAAAATGTATTCCTTAAATAAGACTTGAAAGTCGAAATTACTCCTTGATCCACGGGCTGCATAATGGATGTCATGTTAGCAGGCATGAAAACAACACTAATCTTATTATATATCTTCATCAGAGCTCTTGAGTGACCAGGTGCATTGTCAATGAGCAATCATATTATGAAAGGAATCTTTTTTTTTTTTTTTTTTTTTTTTGAGCAGTGGGTCTAACAGTGGGCTTGAAATACTCAGTAAATCATGTTGTCAACAGATGTGCTGTTACCCAGGCTTTTTTGTTCCACTGATAGAGCACAGGCAGAGTAGATTTAACATTATTCTTAAGGGCCTTAGGATTTTTGGAATGGTAAATGAGCATTGCCTTCAACTTAAGTCACCAGCTGCATAAGCCCCTAACAAGAGAGTCAGCCTATCCTGTTTGATGACATGTATTGACTTCTCCTCTCTAGCTATGAAAGTCCTAGATGGCATCTTAGAAGGCTGGAAAATCTGTTGTTTAGCTACCTTCATTATCTTAGCTAGATCTTGGTAATTTTCTGCAGCTTCTACCTTAGCACTTGCTGCTTTACCTTGGACTTTTATGTTATGGAGACAGCTTCTTACCTTAAACCTCATGAACCAAACTCCACTGGCTTCAGACATTACTTCTGCAGCTTCCTTACCTCTCAACCTTCATAGAATTGAAGAGAGTGAGGACTTTGTTCTGGATTAGGCTTTGGTTTAATGGAAAGCTGTTGCTAGTTTGATCTTCTATCCAGACCACCAGAGTTTTCTCCATATCAGCAACCGGCTGTTTTATTTTCTTATTATTTGTATATTCATTGGAGTAGCACTTTTAATTTTCTTCAAAAACTTTTCCTTTGCATTCACAACTTGACTCACTGTTTGACACAAGAGGCCCAGCTTTCAGCCTGTCTTGGCTTTTGACATGCCTTCCTCACTAAGCTTAATCATTTCTAGCTTTTGACTTAAAGAGAGAGACCTGTGACTCTTCCTTTCACTTGAATACTTAGAGGCCATTGTGGAGTTATTAATTGGTCTAATTTCAATATTTCTATGTCTTGGGAAACAAAGAGACCCAAGGAGAGGGAGAGATGTGGGGAAACAGCCAGTCAGTGGAACATTCAGAACACACATTTATTGATTAAGTTCACCATCTTACATGGGCTTAGTCATGGTGCCCCAAAATAATTACAAAGTAACATCAAAAATCACTAGTCACAGATCACCATAAGAAATACAATAATACTTTAAAAGTTTGAAATATTATGAGAATTACCAAAATGCAACACAGAGACATGAAGTGAGCAAATCCTGTTGGAAAAATGGCACCAGTAGACTTGCTGGACCCAGGGTTGTCACAAACCTTCAATTTGTAAAAACAAAACAAAACCTCAATATTTGTTTAGTGCAATAAAGTGAAACAAGATAAATCAAGGTATGGGCTTACACATTCACTATGGTGAAATTAGCTGAGAGAAGCTGGGATGCTTCCGAATGTATTTTATTTCCTGAAATTTCCATACCTCGGGGCTCTGGTCCAGTTCTAGAGCAGAAAGTACTCTTTCATTCCTTCACTAGTAGTAACTAAGTGATTAGCAGAAAACATGAGATCCTTCTATTTAATAAAATCCTGGGCTTTTGAAAGATGTGGTACATATATACAAGGGACTATTCTTCAGTCATATATAAGAATGAAACCTTGCCACGTGCAACAACCTGGATGGATCTAGAGGGTAAAATGCTAAGTTAAGTCAGTCAGAGAAAGACAAATGCCATATGATTTCACTCATATGTTGAATTTAAGAGACAAATGAAGAATACAAAGAAAAAAGGGACAGACCAAAAAACAGATTCTTAAATACAGAGAACAAAGGGATGTTTACCATAGGGGAGGTCAATGGGGAGGGGGAGGGGTCAAACAGGTGAAGGAGATTAATAGCACATCTATCATGATGAGCACTGAGTAATGTATAGAATTGTTGAGTCACTATATTCTATACATGAATTAACATAACACTGTATGTTAATTATACTAAAATTAAAAAAAAAAATCCTGGGCTTTTGTTCACAAATTTTATCTCTATCTGTACCAAAAAAAAAAGCATGCTTCTCCATACTGATGAAACTTCAAGACAAGTGAGAACTTTAAAAAAAAGTCATTTCTGTACTAATAATGATCAAGCTACTATAATTCTATAATGCTTCTGACAGGGAAGAGAGATGCCTTTACCATCTTCCCTGTAGACAGATTCTTAGAGAAGTGAATTATAATTCATGACCAATTATGTATATGTCACTTTATCAAAATTGGACACGTTTATTTCCCCATACATGAGAGTTCTGGCAATTATTATGCTGTATAAAAGCTACTTATTCATAGGTGTTGATCATTTTAATTCTGTCTTTTGAAAAGAAATTTAAATCTTGCTACAACTGCTAAACTTGCAAATTGTTCATTAATTTTGGCCCTGGCTCTAACCTTAAAGCACTAAATATTTTAATGCTTTTTGATAAATGAATGAATTCCTTTCTACCCTCAAGTGTATGGACTCCAGATTTTCTTGAGTAAACCAAAGAAAACAATGTTAAATGTCAACATTAGAATTTTACTTATTTGTTATAATTGACCCTACATTTTTTTTCTGGCAATAATTACATACTAATCCATATTCCATACTTGATGCACAAAGAAAACTTTTTCCCCAAAGCTTTAAAATAATGGATGAGGGGCGCCTCAGTGGCTCAGATGGTTAAGCATCTGCCTTCGGGCTCAGGTCATGATCCCAGGGTCCTGGGATCGAGCCCCGCATCGGGCTCCCTGCTCAGCGGGAAGCCTGCTTCTCCGTCTCCCTCTGCTTCTCCCCCTGCTCATGCTCTCTCTCTGCATCTCTGTGTCTCAAATGAATAAATAAAATCTTTAAAAACTAAATAAAAATTTAAAAAATAAATAAAATAATGGATGAATCATAATTTTTCATGGGGGTGCTTATCATACTAGAGTTAATGATAATGAATCAGTGTTTGATGTGTGAATGTCATAAACTTTTCTCTAGAATTTCATTTTCTTTAAATTATATCTGCAATTTTACCATTCTACAATTTCAATACTTTTCAGTCATTTTATTTTTACTAATATTTCATTTACAACTCATCTTTCCAATAAAATAAAACATGAAGTTTTATCTGTGCATGCTCATTTTTCTCTACTATTTTCTATTTCAGATCATTTTCCATGATAGCCAAATTCTTGTTAATACTGAATACAAACATTTTTATTAATTCTCACTCTACTTATTACAGACTAGTGAACCATCTGCTCAATACAATAGTTTTTCATTGATCATCCTCTAGTCATCAGTTCCTGCTTTTAATTTTCTATGCAGCTGGATTTACCCAATACATTTCTCATTCTGTCAAGGGTGACAGAAACTATTCTCTGCTTTCATATTTAATGGGGCTGATATCACTTTACCCAGAGTCTCTTTGACTATACTGCCATGTCAGAAAATATACCCTTTTTATTTAACACTCTTATTTATACTAATTTATGTTAGTATGTTATGTTAGAAATAGTATGACTGATACTACTTCATTCCCCTCATTTTATCCATATGTAAGATTTTTTTTTTCTTGTGACCAAGTAATATGGCCTAACCTAGCTCTATGCTTGCAACAAAGAGACATAAGTATGGGGATAATAGGTATAAAATAATATCTTCTAAATTATATTATTATTATATATTGTAATAAAACTATTGCAAATGTCTTCTTAGGCTAGGATTTATAGTCATAGGCTCTGAAGTTACATTGAGACTTGGGATTTGATGGACTTCACCTGATATAAGGGAAACAAGGCAGCTGATTAGTAGTCTTTTACTCCACTTCTCAAAAAAAAAAAAATTCATATCTTTTTGGGGGGGGAGGAAACTCAAGAATTATTTCACCTTCTAACTCAAAATATAATTAACAGTGTTGAAAAGTTAATTTAAAGGATTTCTACTTTACTTACTATTAGCAGTCAATTATATCTAAGTCTTAGCCACTCAACAGAAACTTTGGGTAGGCTCTCTGTGCAAACTCCTCACAGTTTTGGAAAAAGAAAAAAACAAAGCTTTTATGCAGTTTGCTTATAAGACCTAAGATGACTAGGGCACAAAATCTCACAAATATAGGCAGCATTCTGATAACTTCAGTTGGACCTTTACCTTCTTTAACCCCGTATAAGTTTCCATTGTCACGATTGTAGCCACCTCTATTCCCAGCTTATACATTCTAATTCCTGATCACCTTATATCTGCCTTACAAACTAAACATTCTGTCACAGAATAAAGTAATTTCAGCATTCCTGAATCTTGACTTGAATTTTCTGCTCCTTGATTTTGACCCTTGCTGATTCTTACTAAGTGTGTTGGGACCTGATTCTGGTCACTCTCTGAATACTGGCTCTTCTCCAACTTGGCTTCTGGTTTGGGATTCCTATTCTGATATGTTAGCTGGTTTTCAGTCTCCTTGAACATAGGTTGTATCTCAATATGGACTCAAAATTTGCTTAGTCCATATTTGGAAATTAAAAAAAAAGTGAATGAGGAAAATGGCCAATAAAGTGTGTGTGTGTGGGAGAGGGGAGTGTCCCTTATGTGTAAAAATAGAAAATAAAGAACTATTATCTGTAAGTAATGATATAATTATATTCCTAGAAAATCTAGCCATATGCACAAAAATATATGATAAAACTAATAAAAGAGTTCCATAAGATGGCTTAATAAAATATCAACTTACAAAACCCAATAGTTTTGTATACCACATCTCCTACACACTCCCTAATGACTAGAAACTACAGTAGAAAAGGAGATCCCATTAACAAATTATATAAAAAGAAACAGAAACTATAAAATGCACATAAACCTTAAGAAATGTAAGTAGGTAAAGTGAGAAAATAAGTAAATGACTGCCATTGTACTAAGGTCCAAAAAGAAATCCTGAGTAGATTAATTCCTGAATGGGAAAGTTCAATAAAGATGTTATATATCTACAAATCAATATATAAATTCAATGTGATCTGAGTGATCTCAATAAAAAACCCCAAAGGGATTTTTTAATGGAATTTGAAATGTTAATTGTAAAGTTTATATTGAATAGAATGTACACAAAAATAGACAAAGCAATTGTGAAAAAATAAAGTACTGAAAGCAGAACTTGCTCAATCAGATATCAAAATATATTATAAATTATTAAAACATTTTGATATGAGAACAGTGATATATAGGCCAGTAAACCATAATAAAATTTATGTAAGAATTATGTATATAACACAAGTGATATTCAAAATCAATTTGTAAGGAGAATGAACTATGAAAAAAGTGGATAGGATAGGTATTTGACTATATTTATTAAACAGTAACACTAAATTCATATCCATAAGATAGAAATAAATGATCAATAGTCAAACAATGCACTATAAAAGCATTAAAAGAAATATAGGCAAATATTTTCAGAATATTAAAGTAGGCTAGGCCTTCATAAGCAAAACCCAACACACAGAAATCATAAAGAAAAAGAGTAATACTTTTGAGTGCACAAAAATTCTTTAAACTTTAATGGTTCAAATGATACTCTTAGTTTTAATTACTGGGAAGGAGGGTCTGAGTCAAGAATTTCAATGCTGGTAATTTATTTTGGAAGTGATCAAAGAGAACAGAAATGAGGAAGAGGGAAACAGGAAATGAGGAAAAGTGAATATAAGGGTATGAAATTTTTTGAGGCTGATGTGATAGGCAATGGAGTCTCAATTTCCCATAATGCCTCCCTGAATATTTTATGAAAAAGATAGGAGAGTGGGCATTTAAATACTGTTTACTGCCACACTTTGGTTGAGAATCACCCCCAGAGCACTAAATTCCCCACACTTCTGGGCTTCATCTGCACCCTTACTGAGTTCCAAAGGCTTCAGAAGGAAGCAGAGAAAAGCACAACTTGCATTTAAGACAGTACTATGGTGATGTGAGTCTGCAATGCACAGAATTCTCTACCATGCTGTGGCTGAAATCAGATGTGGACCAATGGGATATGACAGCACACAAAGTACTGACTACAGTCTATCCTTTGCACCATCTTATCCGTTACTGTCCCACATTAAAACCACTCTGTCACTAATTTTTCAAATTGGTGACTAGCCAGTCTTTAAAAAAGGCTCAATATAGAAGAGTTAGTGGAGTAAGTTACAGTATATAAGAGTGAATGCAAGTCATAATTTTCTCCTTTCTCTACACCCAATTTTAGAGTCCCCAGTCTTAAATCCTAGGGTTCTTGTCAGGCCGTGACAAGGGAAATTATCAATTGTCTAATTGGTATCCATAACTTCAGTTAAGATAGAATATTTACTGTATCCCTGGTAGAAGTTTGGGAACCAGAAGCTCTAATCCACAGAGCCCAGAACTATGGGGACAAATTCCTAGAATGGGTCACTGAAGTCATATTAGAAAGGATCAATCCTACTTCTCCCCTTGGCTCTTGAATTAATGTATTCTGGCTATTGGAGGATATGGTTTCAAATACTGGACATTTTGTCAAACCATATAATGCATCCCAAAGAACAGCAGTTAGACCTTGTAGGATATCAAGCCCAAGCAGTCATAGCTGAGATTTAAATAGACTACTTCAGTGAATGGCACACACTCATCAGATTGGCTGTTTAATGAGTCGATACTATGGGCATGTCTAAGGATTTGTTTTGATGGATCCCACAAGAGTAAATCTGACATTCTCCAAACTCTCTGGTAGTGGTGCTGCCTGAGTAGTGCTGTACACTGCAGATAGAAGAGTGGGAGTGGATGTAAGTTTCAGTAAGGGTGAATCACTGTCCCCACCAAGCTGGAAAGAATCCTGTATAAAAATCTGACACTAAGTGGAGAGCTGATCAGCTCGTGATGTATCATATCAACTTTGGTCTCTATTGCTGATAGATCAGCATTTAGTAGTGACAGTAACTACATCATCTTGAGTAAAAGAAAGCCATCTTGAGTAAAAGAAAGCTACTGGGTCCATGCACAGCCTTAACAGTACTAGTGGTTATTCAATTCATGGTTTCTTGAGGCAAGCAATAGGGTGCCTGTGGACAGAGGGTGTCTTACATCTGCCAGATGAATTATTTTGTCCACTGATTGTTCAGCATCTCCTCTGCAGTGGATTTCTTTTTACTGGGCATTGATATGAGACACAAAAAGTTTACGTCCATCCCCATAGTCCATTCACATTGTTCTTTTAAAAATATCCTTGCCTAAAATATCCTAACCATTCTTTCCCCACATTATTGATTGGTGAGTCCACAAACTTTTTCTGTAATGGGACATATAGTAAATATTTTAGATTGGTGGGTCATAAAATCTCTGTTGCAACTATTCACCTCTGCCTTTGTGGTACAAAAATAACCATAAATATTACCTAAATGAATATATGGATGATTTTAATAAAATGCTATTTATGGACACTGAAATTTCACACATCATGAAATTATTAGTCTTTCAAAATTTTTTCCAACTATTTAAAAATATAGAAACAATTTTTAATATACTGGCTATACAAAAACAGACAGTGGCCCATATTTGGCTTTCAGGACATAGTTTGCCAACCCCTGCCTAGGACAAACAATCCAAACCACACACTGCTGCATGGGAAACCACACATACTCTTACTTCAAGCTACTTTTCCCTCCATATAAAGTAAAAAACTAGGCACATTGTTCACAATTCTGCCCAACAAATTTCCTCCCATCAGTCTTTTAGAGCTACCCTTGAGTGTGGCTATAGTGCGTTAGTATTTCATACTTGGCTCACACTAACATATTATAGTCAGGGTACATATAAACTGGGCCAAATTTCAGCCCTACTCCCAGCTGAAAGGAATGCTCCATGAGGTATAAGCTGAAGAAGAGACATCAGAGTGTCTGTCTTTTGAACCTGTTTGGGCCCAATCCCTACTGTATACCTCACGTGATAACTTGCTTATGTACCTGCCAGACCTGATGACTTGGTGGATCTGACAAACCCTTCTTCTCCTGGGCCACTCCAGTCTCATGGTTGTTTGATGCATTATGATAAAGCACTCAGTCATTACAAGGACTCAATAGCCTCCCAGAAGCTGTTTTTCAAATGGTGAATAGTTTGCTGCTGCTGGAGGCATCAGTCTCCTCAATGTGCTTAGTTAGGGTAAGGTGTAGCAACTCTCCTACTGGGGCTTTCCACAACTATCATTGAATCTGCTGCGTCATACACCTTCAGTAGCAAGGCAGTTTATACGATAGCCCACACCTGGTTCAAAAAAAAGCCCCTTTTCCTCTGGACCCCATAAAACACTGGCATTCTTTCAAATCATCAAATAGCCATTAGAGGAAATATTCCCATATATGGTATACATTGCCTTCAAATTTAAATAAGCCCCAGTGTACCAAGCCAAGCACTGAGCAGTTTCTTAAGCATTGAAAGGTACAATGATTTGTCCTTTACTTTGAGGGAATATTTCACAAGTCCCCAAACCATTCCCCAAAATTTCATCAATTTGACAGGTCCCTGAATCTTAATAGTTTCATCTCCCATCTTCTCTTACACATGTATTTTAGTAGAGCACCCAGGGTAGTCACCACTTCCTTTCCATCAGGTCTGATTAGCATGATATAATTAAAATAGTGGCCATGATAATTCTATAGAACGTCAAAATTATCAAGGACCCTTTAGACTATACTGTAGCAGAGAACCATAGATATAATACAGCCCTAGAGAAAGAAAGAGAATGTGTACTGCTATCCTTCCCATAAAACAACTGCTTTTGATCCTCTTTAACAATACAGATTGAAAAGAACACATTTACCAAATCAATAGTTATATATCAAGTACCAGAGGCTATGTTTCTGTTCCAGTAAAATTCATCTGGTGCAGGAGCAGCAACTGCTGATACAATTTGGTAAAGCATAAGGTAGTATACCTATATATGTTATGATCCAACTGATTTTGTATAAACCATAGAGGTAAACTAAACATGACTATGTTAAAACCATCACCCTTATATCTTAAGTTTGAAGGAAGTGCTAATCTCTGAAATTTTATCTGGGGTCTGGGGATAGGATATCTTGTAGATTCATTTGGATTTACTATCAATGAGTCCACTTATTAGCTCTAACCAGCAAGGCATGATAGCATTCTGGATTTCTTAGTATCAGTGTCAATTGCAACTCTGTATATCACATCCCTCAAAAATCTAGTAATCTCTCCTTCCCCCTGAATATAGTTAACCTATAATTGCTACAGGTATCACTGGAGATAATAAGAGAATGCTTTTTGTATATTCTGTTAATGATGTTACAAAATCTTCCTCAACAGGACCTGGCCTTTTCTCCAACTGAGTACATCTGGGAATGAGAACTGGCTCACTTTTTGAACCAAGGTGAGAAACTGGAGTTTTCACTGTGCTAATAACAGATTTCTTCTATCCAGCTATTTATTTCATTATTTTTATTTTATTTCTGTACTTTTAGTTACACAAGTCAAGAAATAGCCTACTTGACTACCCATCTCTCTCACCCTAAGAACATCATTGCCTAACAGTCATTGCCAGAGATCCATGTAGGTTAAGGTAAACTAACTGCCTTACTCTGCTGTCCATTATGATAACTACATGCCATTCACCTCTGATTTCTAAGAATGTCCTCCTAGCCTCTGATTTCCCACTAACCTATCACTGTCAACCCAGTTCCACTGGCAGTCTCCACTATCAACACTGGCCTTTAGAGAATAGCAACTGCTGAACTTCTCAACCATACCAGTGTTCCCTTCACAAGTTCATGCTCCATTACTTCATTGAAGAAACTGCACTCTGGACTTTCTCGGTGAACTAATGGGTTTTCTAATCTCACATAAAGTATCCATTTCTAATATTCCATCCTCTCTTTTCTCTGATCCTTTCGTCAACACACTAACAAGACAGTTACTGCATCTACAACTCACTTACTAAAGATCATCAGCCTGTCTAGGCTTCAAGGAGTCATACTACAGTATAGTCATGTAAATGGACTTCAAGTGTCCTGGTGAGGGAGAGTGTTCCTATGCCAATAAATTCTCCCTTGTCCAGCCTTTACATTCTGCAGCTCCGGCTCTGCCTCGTTCAATACTTTAAATCGACTCCTGTTCATGTTCTGCTATTTCCTGCCTCTGGATATTAGCCAAGTCCTACAATTCTGTCAATGAATAAGCCATTTCATCCTGGAATTGGAAGAAGTCAGAATAAATTTCCCCTCAGGGTAGCCTCTACTGTGCCTCTAGTTACTGGCTAAACACAACAAAGGCACACAGGTGGAATCATGAGAAGAAAAAGCATCAGCTTAAGTATCTGCCTCAGATGATATCTTTGTATGGTAATGGTTAGGGCATGCTACTCTTCTCTAGAAAGGGGACGGAGCTGAATAAGGACTGGAGGTGGATTCAAAGGGTATTTGGGAGTTCAGAGTTCTGATGCACAGCCATCCAACTCTCCCTATCCTGATCTCAGGGTCTCAAAACCTTCATATTTGTTTTCTGCTTTAATATAATTGACTCACTGCGGCTGACATACAATCTTTAGACAATCTCCTTTGCAGTGCTGCTACCCTCAACAGAATTAAGTCATATCTTGTCTTTCCTCTGTCTATAGAAGATCAGGGTCTTCTTAGAGAGGGTAGTCTATCATTCTATTTTTATCCTCCAAAATTCTGAGGTTGTTAACAAAACCAGCAAATCCACAATCCTCAAAACTGCTATTGTCCCTATTTCATTCAACTGCTAATGGTAATACATAATTCAGTCCTTCAACTTCTACTTTTAACTCATCCCAATAAATCAAAAGTGAGAGTTTTTGAAATTATCCATCACCATTACCCCACTTATGAGAAGCGTCATCTCACCATCACCATCCTATCGAATTACCATCCCACTTATCACACACAGTATAGTAACTGTTGACAGGTGAGTGACTCAGTTCTAGTATCCCGTTCTGACAGTCTGGTTTCTAGGACCGACTCCAATATCAATTGTCTTAATTTAGGCTCCCATAAAAGCAGGATCTAAAGCTTGGGGACAGTTAATTTATTTAGGGAATGAGCCTAGGAAGCAGGAATGAGGTACTTGGGAAAGTAAGGAAGGGAATGAGGAAATGTAAAAATAAGGATACGTACACTGGTAATGGGCTCTCAATGACTCTTGAATATTTGAGAAGCACACATAATACCTCCTAGAATTGTCTACTGAAAGGAAAGGAGTCTGGGCATTTATTCTCAGGTTCTGTTGCCCATTGGTTTAGCGCTGCCTTTGGTAACATTATCACTCTTTTAGATTTTGGTCTGCAATTATATACTAGCTGGGAAGCTCAGGTCTTTAGACAAGGTCCTGAGAGATGTGGTGCATGGGTGTGGTGAGACATTGTCTATCATGACTGCAACTGAAATCAGAGCTGGACAAAAGGGATGTACACCAAAGGTGTTCACTGTAGATATTATTTAAAAATTATAAACTGAACGATAAATTGGGACAAACATTTTTTTAAAGATTTTATTTATTTATTGGGGTACCTGGGTGGCTCAGTCGGTTAAGCATCTGCCTTTGGCTCAGGTTATGATCCTGGAGTCCTGGAATCGAGCCCCAAATTGTGCTTCCCGCTCAGGGAGAGTCTGCTTCTCCCTCTCCCTCTGCCACTCCCCTTGCTTGTGTGCTCCCACTCTCTCTCTCTGTCAAATAAAGAAATACAATTTTTTTTAATCTTTCTAAAAGATTTTATTTATTTTTTTTGAGAGAGAGAGAGAGAGCATAACGGGGGGAGGGACAGATGGAGAGGGAGAAGTAGACTCCCAGCTGAGCAGGGAGCCCAATGTGGGACTCGATCCCAGGACCCCAGGATCATGACCTGAGCCCGGAGGTCAATACTTAACCAATTGAGCCACCCAGGTGCCCCATAAATATTTCAGTGTATTTAACACTCAAAGAAATATATCCACAATTATATATGACTACCCAAAACAATAAGAATTAATTATAAGGATATAAACTGACAGCTAGAGAAAATAAATCAAAATGGAAGATACACACATGGAGAGATATCCAAAATTATTATTAATCAGGGAAAGCAAATAAAAGAGCAATATGCCATCATTTTCATCTATCAGATATGACAAAGAAGATTGGTATTGTCCAATGTTAGTTTGAGTGCTTACTAGATGCCAGGTACTCGTAAGTATTTTACACATATAATTTATTCAACTCTCACAATATCCCTTGAGGGTAGGATTATTATTTTCATTATTTATTTCTAGTAATCTGAAATCCATAACTAAAGAGTTGATTGAATAAATTATGACATGTTAACACTACCAAATACAATGCAGCCATTTAAAATGTAGTAGCTTTATATAGGGTGTCATAGAAATATCTATAAAATATATCACTGAATGAAAAATTCAAGTTAAAAAATATGCCTGTATTATTTTCCCATTTATGTGAGAGGATGAGGAAGAAAAAAAAAGAGGAGGGAAAAGGGGATGGGGAGGAGAGATGTGTTTACACATACAGGTAGAAACAGACCAATGCATAGAAAGGAAACTAAAAGCATTTTGCAGTCATAAACTCGGAAAAACAGTTGTATGTTTGGGAAGGAAGAGGAGAAAGGTAACTTTCACATTCTACCACACAAATTTTTATATTGTCTGCATCTTTTGAAAAGAAAGATGTGTACATGTATTATTTTTATAACCAGGTTACTGAAAATATCAGTGACATCTGGCTTCTGATAATAAGTCTGCTGAGAGCAAGCCCAGAGAGGAAGACTATAAAGATATAGAATGAAAACCAACATGGATGGACCTAAAGGATATTATGCTAAGTGAAATGAGTCAGTCAGAGAAAGACAAATACCATTTGATTTCACTCATAGGTGAAATTTAAGCAACAAAACAAATAAACAAAAAAGAGACAAACAAAAAACTCTTAACTATAGAGAGGGAACTGGTGGTTACCAGAGGGGAGGTGGGTGGGGGGATGGGTTAAATTGGTGATGGGAATTAAGAGTACACTTATTGTGATGGGCACTGAGTAATGTACAGAAGTGTTGGGGAAAATTTTCTTTTAATTAAATTAAAGCTATTTCTTGTCTGCCTATTCTGCCTTAATTTTTCTTCTCTTAAAAAAGAAACTCATAATGTTTTTTTTTTCAGAAAACCTAGTCCTATAAACAAATCTCAGACTTGTTTTTTTTTTACTTTGTTTCAGCAGTTTCACCATATTGATACATGCGTATAACTGTATGCATACCTATACATGTATTAGGTTAAACAATAGAAATTGCCATTTTTATAGGTTAAAGGTAGTTGAATATAAGATCTAATACTATAAAATATCAAACTAACATCAGCATTAATTAAAGTGATATCACTTCCAGGTCTTCATTTCTAATAACAAAAATAGTCCAGAAATCCTACTTCTTCCCCTAAAGAAATGTCCAGCCTTTACCCCTTTAATTCATATGCCATATTTTAAAAATTTCTACTTCTATCTTTTTAAAATTAGAAGTTGATGAAATCATAAAACGAAAAATCAAGCTTCAAGGTATGTTTGGTTCTTTTTTCAGTTCCTTGAACTCATCTAATTGTCTTGTCTTCCACCCTAATTTAACCACTCACTCCCATGGTTACACTGGAGGCAACCATCCTCTATCTTTCCAATTCATTCCCTTTAGTATCCTGACTCCTGCAGTCTTTCTATCCAACTGGGATTTTCAATCCATTGATTCTCTTTATCTCGTCCACTGGATATGCCTCCTTCTCTCCTTTCTCTGTTTAAATTCTATAGACATTCACTATATTCATTTCCTTGAATTCTCACCAAACTGTCTTGGTCATTTCTCTCTTCCTCAGACTCCTTTAGCTAAACCACTGTCCAGGCTAAATCCAATTTTCAGCCTATTTCATGCCTGCACCCAAGCAGCTGAAAGTGACATGGGAAAAACACATAACCATGCCACTGACTGGCTCCACTTTAAACTCATGACCACAAACCAAACCTAACTGGCTCCACTTTAAACTGACCACAAACCATTAAGGTGGACCCTAAATGCTGCTTGTCTTTCACATGTGTTTCCCTGGTCCATTCACTTCCAAAGTAGTTCTTCAAGTGTTATTTATAAATATTCATTTTAGAAAAATCTTTAAAATACAGAAGAGTATAAAGCAAAAAGTAAAAATGATAAAAGCTGTCAGCAGATGGGTTTATTTATTTGTTAGGTAACAAATCAACTTATTTACTTAACATATCACCGGCATTTTCCCCATACCATTAAATATTTTTTAAAACATTATTTAAATAATATATTGTGTGTCTTTTTTTTTTAAGATTTTATTTATTTATTCATGAGAGATAGAGAGAGAGAGGCAGAGGGAGAAGCAGGCTCCCTGCGGAGCGGGGAGCCCGATGCGGGACTCGACCCCAGGACCCCGGGATCACGACCTGAGCCGAAGGCAGACGCCCAACCGACTGAGCCACCCAGGTGTCCCTATATTGTGTGTCTTTTGGGATGAGGTTGAGCCACATTAAAAATAATAATAACAATGGCTCAAACAAAATACAAGTTTATTTCTCTAACACAAAAATACTCCAGAGGCTGATAGTTTGAGGTTGTAGGGCCATTCCATAAATTCAACACTCTGAGACCCTTCGAGCTCACTTCTTTGCCATTTTTGAGATGTGGTCATCAGCCTTATCAACCAAGATGGCTCCTAGAACAGGAATCATCACATTTATATGCCAGAGAATAAGCTGGTCAAAGGGCAGAAGAGAGGCATGACCCTCCTTTTTTAAAAACACTTCCCAGAACCACCACATAACACTTTGTTTTCACTGGCAAGAACTTAGACATAACCACCTTTAAGAGACTCTGAGAGAAAGGGGCGCCTGGGTGGCTCAGTTGGTTAAGCGACTGCTTTCGGCTCAGGTCATGATCCTGGAGTCCTAGGATCGAGTCCCGCATCGGGCTCCCTGCTCGGCAGGGAGTCTGCTTCTCCCTCTGACCCTTCCCCCTCTCATGCTCTCTCTCTCTCTCTCATTCTCTCTGTCTCAAATAAATAAATAAAATCTTTAAAAAAAAAAAAAAGAGACTCTGAGAGATGTAGTCTATTCAGCCATGTGTTTGTGTCCACTTAGAATCTAGGATTCTGTTACAAAGAGAAAAGAAGAAATTGACATAGGGAAGGAACAGTCGATGCCTTAAGAACTTTTTGTTGTTGTTGTTTGTTTTTAAGTAAACTCAACACCCAACGTGGAGCCCAAAGTGTGGCTTGAACTCATGACCCTGAGATCAAGACCTGAGCTGAGATCAAGAGTCAGCTGTTCCAACTGACTGAGCCACTCAGGCACCCCAATGTGCCTCAAGAAGTTTTATATATAAGGAGTAATTTATTTAACTAAAGCCCTTATTTTATAATATCTTGCTTTCTTCTAATTTTTTTATTAAAAAAATCTTATTATATAACAAATCCAATTTTTAAAAATGTGTTTTCATATCTAAACCACCTGGTAATCTTAATCATACCAAAACCCTCAAAATTCAGTATAGATATTAAAGTTGTAGAGACTTATATTCACTTTTTTTTATTTTAGGGAAAATGTGTATCAAAATATAGAACTAAATGCATATTCTATACTTGGTACCACTATATGATATTTTAATTCTCTGAAGAATTGTGAAACAATCAGTAAATACAGAAGAAATTCCTGCCATAAAGTGTTGTATATATACATGCTTTGCTCACAACATGTTTAAAAAAATTTTTTAATTCCAAACTGTTTTCTTTTCCCACCTAAGCAGACTGATTGACACTGCTACAAGTAGCTATTCTAATCATCTTCAATTTTCAGATATATGCACAATATAATAATAAAACTGATTCTTGCACTAGTACAAGATAGTTCCAAAAGACTGCATGGTAATATATTTGAAGACAGAGGAAAACAAAAGCTAACTAAAACATCAGAGCAAAATAATCTACCAAGTAAAAATGAAAACCCATCTTCTCCAAGTTTTTGAACAGAAAAAAGATAAGCACAAACAACTTCACTTCCCTTGCATAGTAAGTGACATAATTCCATTAGGGAAATAGTCAAATCAAAAACTACTGTTTTTACCCTGTTGATAATATAATATATCTTAAAAAAGACTATAATTCTGGTTTAGTAGCTGAAATATTAATTTAGAACTCATAGGAAAATTCCATTATTCAAACTTCATATAAATGCTTAAATTTAATTTGTCTTTTCCCCAATTTATTATCTAGTGGTACAGCCTGTCATAACCTAAACTGTCCATTTCAATGATGTATTGCTTCTTTGGAGCAGGGTTTGATGTTTAAGGATATATGGCATGAGTCACTGCCCTTGATTTTGACCTAGTTTGAAGAAATATTTAGTTCTCATTAAGCTCTTTTCATAGGTGAAATAGTAAATTATATTACTACTAACTCTTAACATCACTTCTCTCAAGAACTGTGATTTTATATATACATTTAGAGATTGGAATTTCTGATGATAAACATGAAGTCAACATATCACTGTATTTCTTTAGCGCTGGCCACTTGGGAAAGTTCTCATTACAGAGTGACAGCCACAGGCCATTTTCCCTGTTATGCTCAGATGAAAACTAAGCTACTTTGATCCAATCTTTTTGAAAAGATAAGACTGGTATTATGGTTAAAACTTCAGCTGACAAATTTCAAATAGGACCACAGTTTGAAGCTATGGGGTTTAAGAGAAAGAACAAAAAGCTTCTGAATCTTCTTACAATGGAGCAGCTTGTTTAACTGCATGGAACCTACACTCTTCTTATCAAATGAGGCATCCTTTACTTTTACTGGACAGTCTTAATTGCTCAAGCCACTTTGTTAGAATATTTTTCAGGCTAATTACCTGTCAGCTATCATTAGAAACATCAGTGGTACTTAAAAATCACCTATTCCTCAAAGCTTCCTTTGTGGACTATCTCACAAAATGACATACAATTGCTGACCCACAATAAAATGCTGTGGTAATTGTTGAGGGGTAGGGTTAGTATAACCCAGCCATGAGAAATTATAAATACTCAGTGTTATACAAAAATGTGTGGTTTGGATTGTTAGTGATGTCTCAGGGTCCACTGCTCTCTTGCCTAGCTGACACCCCTCTCACCGGATGTAGGAGGAGGTGTAAGCCCTCCAGGAAAGTTCTCACTCCTTTTCTCCAGCGAGGGCCCCCAGTGCACTGATGATCTTGGACTCCAGAAATGGATTAATAATGAAGCTAATAAAGCTTAAGCTTTATTTCCCCAAATGGGGAAGGGCAGATTTTGTATATTATTACCACTGAATTCCCAGCATCTAGTATAGCAGTCACTAGATAGGCTAAGGTGACCCGATAACTTATCATCTAAACAGGGACACCTTTGAGAATAAAAAGGAGCATTATTAATAATTACACCAGGATATCAACTGTAGACTATGTCAGTTTCAGGAAACTAGAACTGAAGTAACTTGCCCTAAGCTTACATTGAATTTATTGACCCTAAGCGGAGGAAGTGAGAGAAAATGACTTAATATCCATTTTACTCATTTTACCCTAAGGTCTGGCCTAAATCACCTTGTTCTTCTAAGGCTAGGAGGAAACCCTTTAATTGGAAAACTCCCCTTAGTCCATCCTACTCTTCCAGTAAGTCAGTGCTCTCAACTGGCGGCTATTCACCACCGCCACCACCCCAATCGCTCACGGGATATTTGTCAATATCTAAAGACATTTTTGATTGTTGCAACTGAAAGGTGCCATGGGCATCTAATGGGTAGAGGCCAAGGATGTTGCTAAACATCCTGTAACACGAAAGACAACCCCCAACTCCACCAGAGAATTATCCAGCCCAAAATGTCAGTAATGCTGAGGTCAAGAAACTATGAAGTACCAAAGAAGAAATGGCCCAAGAAAATAATTGTTCTTGGGCGCCTGGGTGGCTCAGTTGGTTAAGCGACTGCCTTCGGCTCAGGTCATGATCCTGGAGTCCCTGGATCGAGTCCCGCATTGGGCTTCCTGCTCGGCAGGGAGTCTGCTTCTCCCTCTGACCCTCCCCTCTCTCCTGTGCTCTCTCTCATTCTCTCTCAAATAAATAAATAAAATCTTTAAAAAAAAAAGAAAAGAAAATAATTGTTCTTATTCAGTACCATTTTTAATCACATTATTCTTTCCAACAGATATTCTACTCTTTAACATTGTTAGATAATTAAGTATTCTTGAGGGCTCTTTTCTGACCTTGACCCAGGTCAGAGCTGCTCTTTTTTGGCATAGATTGTTGAAAGAACGGATGAGGGTAGCAAGGAAAGAGTCATTTGCAAAGATGGGAAAAGGTTGGGATTATAGCAAATTAAGTTGATTTCCCCAAGGAACCTGGGTGAACATTGAAGAGAGTGTGACCAACACTTACCATATCATACCATACCATACAGCTATTTACACAATAATGGAAATACAACAATTTTACCAAATAATAAACTCCAGAATATTTATTAGGCTTCAGAATTTTTTACTGTGCGAAGTCCCATTTGATCCTCAAAGAAACATTCAGGTATTATGATCTCTTGTACAAAGGAAGAAACACACAAAGAAGTGTGTTTTGCCCAAGATTACTTATCTAGAAAGAGCCAAATTAGTGTAATGACCCAAAGAAGAAGAAAGGGGTGGGGAGTGTAGGGGTTGATAAAAAACTTAACTTTTATCTGGTTGGTATCCAGTTTGTGCCACCTATTTCATGTTAGTTCACTTAATCCTTAAAACAGTTACATGAGGTATCGTTATCTCCACCTTATGAATGAGTGAACTGAGGCTGTGGCTTTGCTTATCCTGACCAAGGTTTTAAAAGCCACATCTCACATATTGTATCTAAGGCTCATTCTAGAAAACTATTTATGTGAACTCCTTTTGCTTATTTTTATTCATTTATTCATTTATTTAATTCAACATGTATTTGTTTTTAGCATATCCACAAAATGCAAGGCACAGTCCTAGGCCCAGGGAAAAAAGCCTTGAACAAAACAAAGTGTCTGCCTTAAGGGAATTTAATTGCACTGAAAAACAAAACAAAACAAAAAAACTTGCTTAGATATTCATTTCCTTCTCCCTGGGAAGGGGGCCATTACCCAGCCATTCACCCTGAGAGCGCCAGCTGGCACACGGTGTTGAGAGGTGTTGGGAAATTACTCTGTAACTCTTTACAAATTATTTTTGCTATGTTTTGTTGTTTTGAAAATGTTATGATGTTAAAAAAGCGAGGTAAACCCTTTTAGAATTTTTCTGTAAGAATCAGACTGGCTTAGAAAACAAAGTTACTGACAGTGCCCCTTCTCTTTCTTTATGCAAAGTAAACTTTAAGGAAGCCCTGATCTGGAAGAATAAGAGGAATGAGCCCATCTGGCTACATAAGTATGAATAATCAGGGTCACCTAGAGAAAAATCATGGGGAAAAATATGGAAAAACAGTCTAAATTTTCAGCAAAGAGAGGAACCATATAATTCTATCCTGTAATCAGTCGTCCTTAGAAGTCAACATATCATCTGAAGAACAGGATAAGTATTATGGAAAAGCTTTCAGTCTTTTGCCTTGTTTGAGTCAAGGAGAAGGAAACAGAATAGGTTTACTGAATTTGGACCATAAGTCTAAATTCTAAGTTAGAATTCTGATTGAATTTATTTGTGTGCCTATTATGTGCCCCCTAGCTAAAATAAAGAAAGAAACATATTATGGGTCAAGTGATGATAAGTGCTATGAATTTAAGGTGGGTAGGACAGTGATGGAAGATTCTATTTTCAATGAGATATTAATGGAAGGACTCTAAGATAAAGTAACATTTGAACAGAGACTTAAAAGAGGAGTGAGCCATGTTAAAGCATCTGGAAAAGGAGTGTTCCCAGAAAAAAAAAAAAAAAAGAATATGCAAAGGGTTTGAAGTAGGAGTTGTCATGGAATACTGAAGGAAAGCAAAGAGATCAATGTGGCTGGAATGCTCTTTGCCAAGAAGGAAATCAGAATGAGATGAAGTCAGAAAAGAAAACTGGGGATAGATCATGCAGAGCCTTGATGGCCATGGCAAGGACAGAGTGAGATAAGAAACCATCAGAGAATTTTGAAAAAGAGGTAATATGATCTGACAAACTACTATAAAAGAAAAATTACTCTGGTTGCTGTGCAGAAACAGGCTTTGTGGGATGTGGATAAAATCAGGAAACGAGTTAGCCACTTTCCTTGGGTGGAGGTGGTGAGGAATGGCTGAGTTTTAGACATATTTCAAGTCAGGGCATTTAGGATTGAGATAGAATGTCAGATGTTTGAATTAAGCAACTGGCTGAATTGCATTTACTCAGATGGAACTGACTTCTGGAGGAGTAGATTTCAGAAGAAGTTCAAAAACTCAGTTTTTGATGTGTTACATTTGAGATGACTACTTAGCATTTACTAAGTACAGATATCAAGTTGAAAACTGAATAGGTGAGTCTGTGGTCCAGGATTGAGATTAGGGCTACACATAACAAATTGGGACTCACTAGGCAATAGAGCTTTGTAAAGCCCTAAGATGATAAAAACACATAGATATGTAAGAGGTGAGACTGAGCCCTAGGGTCCCCCAATACTTGTTGTTTGGGAAGTGTAGGTAAATCCACTGAAAGAGTGAAGAGCAGTGAGGTGTGAGGAGAACTAAGAGGCTAAAGAAGAAAGTGTTTCCAGAAAGAAGGAAAGATGAACAGTGTCAGAGCTCCTAAATAAGATGTAGAGGCCACTGGGTTTGGAACAAACAGCTATTAGAGACATTGATAAGAGCAGGTCCCATTGAGTGGTAGAGACAAAAGCCTCATTGTAGTGGGTTAATGGAACACAGAGAAGTGGAGAAAACTATAGACACTATTTTGAGGTGTTTTTCTGAAAGAACAGCAATAGAAATGATATGAGAGCTAAGGGAGAATGTCAGAGGTAAAGGAGTTTGTTTTTTATGAGAACATTTCAGATCAAGATTGTGACTCCTAAACTTAAATCCAAAATTTCTCAAACTGATTCCAATATCTTCACCATATAAACCTGTTCATCAATATGGGTAGCACATGTGAGTGATTACTGGGGGATTGGAAAAGTGGCTATGAGCCCTGATTACTGCCTCTCTTTCAATATCCAATTCATTTTAATCATTCATTCATGCAACAAGTTTTTATTGGGCACTTATGACAGGAATCATACTAGGCACTGAGGATAAAGAATTTAAAAAAAAAAAAAAACACAGCAATGTCCACAATAGCAAAACTATGGAAAGAGCCTAAATGTCCATCAATAGATGAATGGATAAAGAAGATGTGATGTATATATACAATGGACTACTATTCAGCCATCAGGAAGGATGAAACATCGATGTGGATGGAACTGGAGGCTATTGTGCTAAATGAAATAAGTCAATCAGAGAAAGACAATTATCATATGGTTTCACTCATATGTGGAATATAAGATACTGTGCAGAGGATCATAGGGGAAGAGAGGGCAAACTGAATGGGAAGTCATCAGAGAGGGAGACAAACCATGAGAGACTCTTAAATATAGGAATCAAACTGAGGGTTGCTGGAGGGGAGGTGGGGGGGGGATGGGGTCATTGGGTGATGGGCATTAAGGAGGGCACGTGATGTGATGAGCACTAGATGTTACACGCAACTGATGAATTATTGAACTCTACATCTGAAACTAACAATGTACTACAGGTTGGCTAATTGAATTTAAATAAGATAAATAAATGAAACTGATATTTGATTAAAACAAAAATACAGACAGGGTCCCGTCCTCATCGAATCTCTAGTCTAGTGTGGAAGAATGACACTAAACAAGAGCAAAGCAAGTTATGACAGAGGAACACAGGGGCTTATGTGGGACCATCCCACACAAGGAGATGGGAGTGGGGCTGCCAGTCATGCAAGGCCCTTCTAAGAAGGCCTGAAAAAGGAGTCTGCATGAGCCAGATAAAAGAGAGAGTGCAAAGAGATTATTCTCAGCAGTGAAGGAAAGAACTTGTGGGAGGGAAAGAGAGAGAGCTATACCTCCTGGGGGAACCGAAGGAAGTCTCTTGAACCATGAATAAAAAGATCAAAGAGCCAGAGCAAAATGGAGGCTAGGACAAGTCAGGGGCACAATCCTGAAAAGCTTTATTAACCACATTAAGCACTTAGAGTGGTAAATGCAAACATAGCTTTTATATTGGCCTTCTGGCAAACTCTCCCACTTCAATGCCTTTACATGCATTTTCCCCTCTACCTGAAACACTCTTCCCCACTTTTCATATAACTGACTTATTACCACCCTTGAGATCTGTTTAAATATCAGTTCCCTAAACACCTTGTTGAATGCTAGACCCTCAATACTTTTATTCACAGCATACCTTTTGAAATATCTATCACAACTTGTTATCTATGACTTATTATCATATTTGTCATCTGCTTCTCCAAATCAACTGTAGTCTCTAAGAAGTCAGGGATTTGCATATTTTACTTACTACTATATCCTGAGCACTTGGCACCAAGAAAGCACTCAATAAATACACTGAAGTGTATGTGAATTTATTGGATCTAGTCATAGAAGAAGAAGGAAAAATCAATAATGTTGCCAAACTTTCTGGTTTGAACAACAAGAAAGTAAGAGTATATCAGTGAAGAAGCAAGCTCTATGAGAAAAATGATGTAAATTTTAAAGATATTGGACTTGAAGATGTTGTGGAGAAAAATGAGGGAGAACTGGGCTGGAAGCAAAGAATTCACAGTCTTTGACGCATAAATAAAAATAGCTAGTTATGAAAGTAGATAAGCATTACCCACAGAAAGTACAGAGAGTGAGAACAGGGGAAGACCTAGACCAAATCAATATCTGAGAAGAAGTGAAATGTCTGGCAAATAGTGGTAATAATTGGAGAGACAAACTAGGAAAATATCGTGTTGTGGGAAGATGATGTTTCGAATAGTAGGAAACGTTCAATGGTGGCAGATGCACTGAAAATGTCAAACAAAGCAAAGGATGAAGGAGCCCATCGGATGTGGGGACTCAGAGGTCTTCAGTAACCATTGTTGGGAGCAGTTTGTGTGGACAGAGGCAGATTGCTGCTGTCCAACCAGTCAGTAAGTGGCAGCATAATCAAGTCCTTTAAGGTGGCAATTGCAAGAGTTTTGTGGGAACAGTGGAAGTTCAATGGTTGGTGGATTGGTGGATATATCAGCTGTCTTTTAAGACTGGCAATACTAGAGCATATGTAAATTCTCTTGGGAAGGAACTTGAGAAAGAGGAAGATGACAAAGTTTCAGAATACTCAATGCCACAAGGACTTTGACAAGATGTAAGGTATTGGGAGCTAGAGGACAGGTGGACACAATTGGCCTTACATAGAAAAAGAAGTACCTATCCCACAGAAAAAGAGAGGAAAGAGGAAAAATTAGTCAATATGCAGGTAGTTTTACAGATCAAATGGTGGAAATTGAAGGAGTTGCTATCTGATGGCTTCTAATCTCTATGTGAAGTCAGTATAAATATTTACCAACCTTACCTCTTACCTGAACTACTGCAAAAGTCTCCTAAACCCTCATGTCCCCACACGTGTCCCCCTGCAAAGCAGTCCTCCCTATTGCCACTGAATGTTTATAGAACCAATTGTCACTCTTCCACCTCCCTCTTCCTCCCTCTGCTTTGTGTGTGTCTCTAAAAATATACTGACCTTATCACATTGTATTGTTCACTACCTTTGTTTTGAGGGAGATTAGCTTATTAATTTTACCCTTCTTGGTATCTAGTCAAGTACCTGACACATAATAGTTGCTCAGTAGAGGTTTCTTGAATATATTAACTAACATTGAAGAAATATCACAAAATGAAACACTTAGTTGATTAATAGGTATCAGCCTACATTTTTAGGTTTCTTTAAATCTTGTTCCAAATTATATTTATATTTGTCTTTATCATCTAGGAACTGCTTATGAAAGTTACATGGTTATATTTTAATAAATTGGGAAGGTATTTTTCAAAATATCTACTTATGCAGTAAATTATCTAGGTCAACCAAGCCTGTTAAAGAGATTTAAGATCATCTCTGTTACCCAGTGATAACACCGACATCTAGTGGTTATTCATCTGGTTTTGGGCTATATATTTACTCCCTCAAAGGACGAAGCTAGTTTAAAAACTTTTAAAGTACAATATAAACATTAGCTCAAATATCCCAGGTTTTATTAGTCAAATTCAGAAAAACACATTTGGGATGTAGGGCACTTAAGAAATTATTTTCTATAAAGAAACACAAAATATGAATTTGGAATGTGACTTAGCTGCTCAAGGTTCCTGACTGAGGGTCCAATTCAGTAGTGGTTCCCAAAGTGTTTCCTGTAGAAAACACCAGGTCTACAAACCTTAATAGGTATTGCTTATATACAATAAAGACTCTGTGGTCAAATAAATATTCAACTTTTTCAACTTCTTCACCCTCTTTCTCTCTCTCTTTTTTTAATGTCCATAGCATTTTGCACTATTTGACTTAACTATTTACTTATTTGCTTATTGTCTGTGGCCTCCTTTGGAATGTGAGTTCCATAGGGGCAAGGATGCAAGGATTTTTACATGTTTGTTTTGTTTTTTTTTTCTCAAAGAACAGCAGATGAAGATTTTGTGATTGAATGAAAAAAATTTGATAGATATTGGATAAAACAAAGTTAAATAAAATTACTTACTGTAGGAATTCTCAAGGTCACTAATATGCTAATGTGCATTACAAATTCCAAAGAGAGACACATAGCATTTCTCAAATATCCTTCCTCCTGCCCACCCCACCCACCCACTTCACACTATAGGATTAATGTTCTACTGAACACATCTTGGCAAAGGCTGATCTGATTCATGGGCCTAAGACTTGAAATTCATTCACATTAAATTCTGTGGTTCCTGCCATATCCTGTGGTACTCATATTTCGAATTAACATACCATATAATACTGAGAATACACTAAATTGAAGAGAAAACACAGAGAACAAACTGCACCTTTGATAGTGAGTCAAATAATACAGAGAAAATAAAACCTATTCCAGTGAATCATCCATGACTGACTCTATTTAAGTGATATTTATCAGAATCCCATCTCCTTCTGACATCGAGGATTATCAAAATGGAAGTCTGAATTACATGGGAAATAAAAGAAACAGCTTGTCATGTGGGGAAATAAAGGTTGCATGGAAAAGCATGGCAAAATAATTGCTCACTTTCACTGGACAGAACAGGGGCACAATATGCAAGAAAGGCAAGCCATTTCAACTGCTGCTTATTTAAAGCAGCAAAAACCCTGTATGTTAACCTTTAGGGATAAGCTTGCAAAAATATATAACAGAAGACCGTGACTTCTTAGCTTCTGAGTCACATTTTCCTTTAACAAAGCCCTTTCTGTTTTACCCCATTCTTATGTTAGTAGCTGCATTGGGAATAGAGAAGATCCACCCTGAAAACTGACTGCATGGTACTGTCATCACAGCATGCTTGCCATCTTTCATGGGGAGAGCAGGTCGTTCACATAGCCATGCACAGTTTGTTAAATCCTTAGGAACGTTGAGAAATGCAGCAGAAAAACTAAGGTGGTACTATCCATTATAACACAGAACCAGAGTCTACACAGCCAAGTGAAATTGCCTGTCATCTTTTCACATATTGAGCCAGTCATACAGACTTTGCATTACTATTAAGAGCACTGTATATTTAACAGGCAATTTCTTTAAAATAGAAATAATTTTGAAAAAAGAAAACTACAAAAAAAAAAAAAAAAAAAACAGAAAAAAATTCTAAAAAGAATCTGCCCAATTTGAAAAAATTAATCACCATCAGTCTGGGCTTGATTTCAAAATCTTCCCAGGAATCCTAGAAAACAGATTGACCAAAAACAGTTCTTCTCTTCCTTAGGACTCTCTTTTTCTATAATTGGGTGTGTGGCAATATGTTCTCATGGAGAGGACATGCTTTCAAGATTAGATTTCTGGATACCTGTGCTGAAGTCCAAGGTCAGCCACTAACTAGCTGCACGGCCTGCCCAATTCCTGTAACCTTCTTGACCTGTATCCTCATCTATAAAATGGAGATTGTAATTCTGGCCCTATCTTTTTCACAGGGTTGTGAAATAATGGAGATAAAAGTCTCTTTTGAAACTGCAGATACTGTACAAAGTTCTGTAATGATGAGAGGATAGAAAGGAGAGAGAGACTGTTGTGGAGGAGAACATTAGAGTGGCTGCACTGGGATTAGGTATAAGGCATCCTAAACAATAATATGGCCGTTGGCCATTTCAAATTCATCTGTGAGCAGTCTCAACGGCTCTAAGAACTTTCCAATAGGAAGCTCATATCCCACCTGGAAAACTCAGTACCTTAAATAAGTAACCAATGCTAATAAATGCTCCTTAAGTTTCTCTCACATCTCCGAATTGTTAGCACACCGACCAACAATATTAGGACATTGGATTAAGGACTATCAAGTATGAAGCTATTCAAAAATCTGGCTTCTAACTCACTGGCAAAGCTAATTAGGTACCTTGGAAACATGTTTAAAAACAGAATGGTTACAATCTGAGCACATTTCGAGAACAGGGAAAATGTTCTCTTCTCATGACCTACTCTTCCTTTATTCCTCTTGCTCTTTTGCGGAGAGCCCGCCTCTTCCCCACCTAACACTTTCCCTTTCACACTAATCTTGAGTAAAAGACACATTCCTCCTTTCCTCTATTGCTGTGCACAGAGATCCGGTTTCCCTTACTGTCTCCCTGCAATCTTTGTTGGGTGGCGTCCCTCATCCTTTGCTTTCTGCAGCATTTGTGACTGTATGGAATTGCATTTGTTAGCTCCCAAAGCACTCTCCCTATAACCACTTTCACATCTGGTTCATTGTCATGAAAGAATTTTCTCTGAGAAGCTCCACATTGTCTTTTTTTTTTATTTTATTATGTTATGCTAATCACCATACATTACATCATTAGTTTTCGATGTAGTGTTCCACGATTCATTGTTTGTGCATAACACCCAGTGCTCCATGCAGAACGTGCCCTCTTTAACACCCATCACCAGGCTAACCCATCCTGCCACCCCCTCCCCTCTAGAACCCTCAGTTTGTTTCTCAGAGTCAGAGTCCATAGTCTCTCATGGTTCGTCTCCCCCTCCGATTTCCCCCCCTTCATTTTTCCCTTCCTACTATCATCTTCTTTTTTTTAACATATAAAGTCTTGAACTTCATGGCAATCTGCTCTTCCGTTTGCTGCTGGCAAATGTGCAGTGTTCCTGCTACACGCTGTCTCCTCCTCACAAAAGCAAACAACTAGTCAAAAGGAAAGCCCTTTGCTTGGCATTTTCTCAATTCTTCTAAGGTTGGTAGAGGTCTGGATGAGTGTGACTAGGTATGGGCGTCGGGGCTGGGGGTGACACCGAGCCATAGAGATCTCTGACAAGATTGTTCCTGGCGACTGCTTCTTGTGAGAGAGGACTGCAGTCGATGAAGTATGGAAGCTCTCAGCAGGGGCTCAGGGTGCTCAAGCCACCATCATTCATCTCTACCATCCTCATAATACCACTCAAATTAGGAGCAGTATTAACATTTGATATGGATCCCTGGTGTTTCTTATCTTTCATATAGTATAATTCAAGGCATCCCTTAAAAACCGTTGCTATTGCTATTTTTATTAATAAGCTAAGTAAAAAACAGTGGGCTTGCTCTGTGAAAACAGCTCCAAAACTTCAAACCAATTCTAATTTCCCTACTCGCCCAAATAGATCCTGCCAAGTCCATTCCATCTATATATTCATTCTGGAAGTCCCTGTTGATACAGAACTAGCTGTAGCCGTGACCCTCAAGCTTTGACGAAGAATTGAGATAACCTCTCACTTTGTATGGTGTGAGCAAGGTATCAGGGGTGTGACGCGTGGAGGGAAGATGTGACTTTGCCTGCACTTGAAGCCAAGGTAACAAGTAGAAAAGCCATTGGGATGCCTTTCTCAGGTGTGACCATGCCAGCTCTCTGAATTCCCATCAAGAGAGGTGCAGATCAATCTCTGGGGCCCCCAGGTACCTTTCATATAAAAGAATAGAGTTTTTTTCCCAAAATATAACAGTTGATGTATTAAAAGCTCAGTGAGTTTAGTCACTTTTTATCTTTCCCTTTAAATCTGAATGATTGTACTGAGCTTTTAAGGTCTGTGCCAGCTAACTAGGGCATTTTAGTAATCTATTTTTAATATGTACCAACTTCTGTTCTTTTTAGTTCTGCCTTAAGACATACTTTTATCTTTCCTGGTATGCAGAGATCATCAAAAAATATAAGTTCTCTATTACATGACAACTCATAATGAGTCTTAATGAAGCTTGGGAACAGCTGTTTAAAAACTCCCGTTGAATAGCTTCCTAAGCAGCATTCACTTACGATAGCCTTTCTGCTGCAGCATTGCCTGAATCTCATAACTCACCATACAGATGAGAAGGGTGAGAATAAAATCTTCCTCTAGTTTCATTAGGTTATTTTATTTTAATCAGAATGCTAATATACTATTATGAATTACTGCATTATGAACCATCAGCTCAATGCCTTTCCACCCTGTTAATTATATTCCCTCATGGAGCAGAAAAGAAAGTAAATGTTACTATGCAAATTTTTAAAGAATTCATGTCCTCGGTGAAAATGAGGGTGGGAGAGAGAACACAGAACAAACTTACTTTTTAATTATATTGGAAACATGTTGCAACTGCAAAATGTTGAAAATTAAGCTAAGCCCAGATGATTTCAAATAAGATCCACAGTCTGAAATTTAAAAAATTTTAACTTCACTGTGTAGGTTAATATGTGCAAATAAAAACTAAAACAAACTTCCAGTATACCTAATCTCATTCTTTTTTGCATTTATACTTTCAAATGAACTCATCGAGTTATCCTAATTTTTCTTCCTCCATGTCAAGAACCTGAGAAGAAAAATTAATGGTCAGGATAGTTTCACTATCTTATTTACTCCCATGGTCCTCATTACATCAAAGAGCCAGTTTTTCTGGGGGCGCCTGAGTGGCTCAGTTGGTTAAGCGACTGCCTTCGGCTCAGGTCATGATCCTCGAGTCCCCAGATCGAGTCCCGCATCGGGCTCCCTGCTCGGCGGGGAGTCTGCTTCTCCCTCTGACCCTCCCCTCTCTCATGCTCTCTCTCTCTCAAATAAATAAAATCTTTAAAAAAAAAAAAAAAGAGCCAGTTTTCTTGGATATGTGTGTGTTGGGCTTTTTTCTTTTTCTTTTTTTTACTTCTCACTTTAACTGATTCATTTTGTATCAATTACATCTCTAGTTGAAACCATTTTTTCTTGCCTTTGGTAGAGTAGAATGTAATGATCTGCTTGATGCTAAGTACAGGAATAAACTGGCACCTAGCACAGTGCCATATATAAATATAAATATAAATATAAATATAAATATAAATATATATTTTGCTGATTTACTGAATAAGTCTTTTTATCTCTGATTTTTTTAAATCATTGATTATATTTAATGGCAAATAAGATACAAAACCATCTGATCTTTAGAATATTCAAGTACTTGACATATTTCTTAAACTGTCCTTCTGGTTGCTTAAGTCTGATGTGGAGTTTAATTAACCAACCACGCAGTGCTCTGAGGAATTGGCCATGGTATGCAATCACAATGGCTCTGTGTGCTTGTAAGCCATTTCTGAGGCAGTCTGGTGTGAATTTACTATTCATTCACAGACAGACAACTTGCACTTATGTTTCTATCATCTTTAACATTTTACCTCACTATCTTTATTCCTAAAAGTTTTCTGGCAACATATTACAAAATAAGAATACGGGATTTTTATTTAAAAAATAGATGTTTCATTTTCAAATATGGGACTAACATAGAGTTTTCCTCTTCTCCTTGGGGCAATCGGATAAATACAACTACGAGAACAAGAAATAAAAACCCAATGTCCACCTTTGATGGAACTAAAAAACATTTGTAAGTCAAAAGACAATATATGAGTAAAATCTGCAAAATGTAGGGAAAAAAATCAAAAGGAAGTTTAGGGACAATCCATGAGAATACACCCATGGTTACAGGTCTCAAAGAAAGGCATCAGAGCACTCTCTTCCAAAGCAAGTGACATATACTTGTGGGCAAATTCAACAATCCTTCGTCATATAAAAGAAAATGGTATATGTGCTGATAGCAGAATACTTCCCTGACCAATTTTGGCATTCCCTCTAGAAGCAGGAAATAGAGGGCTAAATGATAACCCCCCCCCCCAAACACACACACAGGGCCATACTTGAAAAAAGCAGACTGTCTCTGAGGCAAGCTAAAGAAGAGAGATTGGTAGTGAGGGCTTCTTTGCAGTGCTGTCTCAATTTTCTGAAATAAAAGCTAGCAAATTCATTAACACATTATTTTGTTTCATTAAAAAGAACTGCTGTTAACATGAAACATGGATTGCCAAACTTTTCCTATAAAGGACCAGAGACTACTTTATGCCTTGTGGGCCTCATATAGTCTCTGTGACATCCTCCTGTTCCTCCTCCTCCTTCTTCCACATCCATTAAAAATGTAAAATACTTTCTTAGTTCACAAGCTATTCAAAAAGAATATGGGCCATATTAAATCTACAGCTGTTTTGTGGACCCTGGATTAGAACATGGATCTGATATCTCTCTCACTATCCCCCACCCTCAAAAAATCGTGTAAATAATTGATCTAGAAGGAATTAATGTTACTTAAAGATGAGCAATAAGAGGACCTATAATAGACATTTGCACGAGATTGTACTACCAAAAATTAAAAAGGCAGAAAACAGCAGAAAAATTGTACTCAAAAGAATAATTTTCCATGGATCAGGTAAAAATATTGAATTTTGTAAAATTCAATGAAGTAGTCACTTATATAAAACAGAATCACAGCAGAGATACAAAAACCAATTCTAATATAAGCTCTACAAGAGAAGAAATTCTTGTCTCCTTTTATACTTCTCTATTACTAACCCTGTGAATAGTGCCTAGGATCTATTAAGTGCTTCATACATATATTTTTGATTGACAACTAAAGAGAAAAAATATATAAGCTCGCACAATTTAAAAAAGAGGTTGAACAAAAACTATGCTTATCACAGAAATGAAGGCCACTTTGAGAGCAGCAGGAAAGATGTTAGCTGTAATAACACAGTAAAAGACACAGAAGAGGCAAAAGAATAAGAAAATAATAAAAAGGAAAATAAAAAATGATACACATGGAGAAAAAGCAAAAGATATACAATACTTGAATAGTTGGAGTCCCTAAATAAAATATTTTAAATGGTAAAATGAACAATTATACAAAAATAAAATTCAGGTAATTCTCCTGAAAGAGAAGGAGATTTAAATGTACAGGTTCGAAGAGTGCACCCTGTCAAAGTAAAAATAAACAAACAAGAAAATAAATAAATAATACAGAATGATCCTAAGACTCATAGATTTATTTGACATCAAAGATAAAGAAGTAATTTTTTAGGCATTCAAAATAAAAGATTAAGTCAGTTAGGATCAGAAAAAAGTAAGGCTGATCCTTTCTTTATGACATCATTCAATGCCAAAATCCAGAGGAGCAATTAAGTCTTTGAGGAGATAGGCAGAATGTGATCCAATAATTTAATCACCATTCACACTGTTATTCAAATATAAAGGTAATAGGTAAATAAAATGAATGTACAATACCTCGGAGAATAGTTCTCAAGATGACTTCTTGAAGAAACTTTTAGAGCAGCAACATCAGCCCACTACAGTTTGAGTGAAGAAACAATGGTGAAAGGACTGACGGTGAGCACCAAATCTGTTTAAATATAAGACTAAGACTAGAGCAAATGAGGGATTATTATTACAGAAGACAATTAAATATTATAAATTCAGTTTTGAGTAATGTTATAAATGATAAAAGCTGGAAGAAGAGAAAAGAAGGTAGAAGCTAGTGTAAATATACTGACTATACAGCTAGAGATACAAAAGCTATGAGACACACGTACAAAAATATTCAGTGCTGCATTATTTGTAATGCAAAATATTGGCAGCAACATAAATGAGCATCAGTTGAATACTGGCTGAAAGCATATCTATAAAAGAGAATACTGTACCCACTAAAAGAATGAGGTGGCTTTATATACTGATAAACAATTTCAGAGACATACGCTAGGTTAAACAAAAGCAAGTTGCAGACTAGCATATACAGAAGGCTACCATACATAAGATAATAGATAGATGATAGATGATAGATAGATAGATAGATGATAGACAGATAGATAGATGATAGAGTCTCTAGAAAATTACACATGCAATTCATGTCAATGACATATTAATATATATAGAAACTGCCCTAGTAGGGGAAATATGGACAATTAGATTATAGGAATGAGAGAAAGTCATGTTTTTTAGTGTACACATTTAGATGCCTTTTGAAATTTGCATTAAATATGCATGGATTATCTAGTAAAAAAAAATGCATTAAATAATCAAATAATGTTACATGTTTTGACCTGCCTCAGATTAGGTGGGCTAGAAGGTGACAGAGGTAACCCAGAAGTCCTTCCTGAACATAATAAGGTTCAAGGAGTCCTGTTTGTATAAAATTGCATATTGGGGAGGAGGGGAATATGCAAGTGTCCACATTAGGACAACATGAAAAAGGTCAAGTAAATTCATCAGACAAACATAAAGCAAAAACAAAATCCAAAGGGACATAGTCAGAGGGTTTCATATAGGGTTTAGTAATATACTAGCCAATTAAACACTTTATTTCGTTCTACACACAGAGCCCAGGTGAGGAACTGAGCAGCTTGAGGATAATAACCATGAAAAACCAAAGGTCAGGGGCAACCCCTGATACTAAAATGAGAACCTTTTCTACTCTCACATATTTTCTCCTGGAAAATAACAATGTAAACCCACGCTGGTCAGGCAACCACAACTAGTCAAAGACGAATTCATTCCAATTTGTTTGCTGTTTCCTTATATCAAACCTAAAGATATTTCTCTGCTCTAAGAGGTATCTGGGTAATTCTGGATCCCAGAAGAGCTATGTCCCCTTTCCTGTTTTGATTGCTGCCATATAGTAAATGGTTTTTGCTTTAAGGGCTTTTGTGTCAAATATTTAATTTGATTGGCTCCATAAAGGTTAGAAGAAAACAATAAATGGGATTCAGTGCTAAATGCTATGTTATCTCAGTAACGCAGACCTAACTGGCCATCTGTTGGAATTACTGTAGTCATTTGGGCCCACTCCATCTCTAGGGAGCAATTTGATTCAGGATTTTATGAAGATATGGTAATGATTGAAATCCTTTTATGAAATGAAAACTATGTACAGTTTACACTTAGCCATTTAACTTTAGTATAATTACATACAACTAAATATAATGAATTTGGAGTTATAAAATAAATATCCTATCTCCATTCATACAGACCTAACGAAACTCCTCAGTTCAGCTAGGGAATAGTCTTTCCTTTGGTTTGGTCTTGATTCTTCCACTTATACCTATTAATTTTCATTTTGTTTCTCAATATCTTTTTGTCCTCTTTACCTATATTAGTATGTCATTTCACTAGTATACCACTGACCTTATTACTTTAAAAAATCCCTTTTTCCAAAGGTAATTGCTCATATTCCACTTTAGGTTTTGAGGTTTTATCAAACCTCCTATTTCTAAGGAGACTTTGGTTTCCTTCTTTATGCTCTCAAAAATGACTGTTGCTAGTTCCTTGTGACCAATGAGTGACCTTGTAGCTTTGCAAGTCAAGGCTGCACATTCCACATTTCCTGTGTACTCTCCTCAGGGACATGTGTGTTACTTGTTTTGCCCTGGATGTGAAGAAGGGAAATGTTATATTACGAGTCCAGAACAGAGCTGCCTAACTGAAGTCTGAACTAAAACATATTCCCCACGGGGATGAATCACTGACTCCATGAGACTTGCTGTGTGAAAGTATGAAATGTCCTCACTGAGTAGTCAACATAAATTATAATCTACAAACAGATACTATGACCATTCCTATTTACTTATGCATTATTTCTGCTACTAAAAAAAACTTTTATTAAACTTTTATTAAAATATCAATTTTAGTATCTTAGTTGTCCATTTTACTCTATATAAATAGGTACAACACTAGCCAAGAATCTAATTTATGTGTATGCTATGTAGTACTTCATCTCAAAGAAAACATTCAATAACATATATTACATAAATACCAGATATATACATATATTTACACATAAGTGTGTGGGTGTGCGTATGTGTGTGTGTGTGTTTACTGGAAGCCAAACTAGAAAACTCATTTTAATTTTTGGTATCGATAACTCTATACCATCATGATTTTTATTTAGCAAGGATAAAATGGAAATTCAGGATGGAGATGGAAAACTCCACTCCACATTTAAACATGGTTACTAAGCTCCCTCAATGCAACCTTCACTTTAAAAAAGGCATCATAGAAATTACTCTCCCCATCTTCAATCTTTTAGCTGCAGGGAATAGTGGTGGTTTTAAAGAAGAAAAAAAAAAAGAACAAATATGTTTGGTTGCAAATAAATATGTTTGGTTACAAATAAAGAACAAATAAGTCTGGTTGCAAATTAAAATGTCTTCATGTCTTCTCATACTTAAAAAGAGCAAATTACTTTTGGGATGAAATCACTGAATAATTCCTGAATAGTATGTTCAATCTTTGTGGTGATTTCTTAATATAAATCATACATTTTAAAATGTTACCTTAAATTTCTATGCTTTCTTTTATTCATTCTTGCTTGTTTTGTACAGTATAAGACAAATAGTTACAATAATTTATCTTAGTGTAAATTATTGGCATGATCCGTGTTCTTTACCAATTGAATGTTCAAAAGTATGGCAGGGGAGTGTGTGTGTGTGTGTGTGTGTGTGTGTGTGTGTGTGTGTGTGTGTGAAATTTTAAGTATTAACGTACAAAAAAATATAAGATATCTTTAAAGTCAAAATGCTACTGAAATGTAAATCCACTTTGGATTCCAAGAAAATTGCTTGAATATCTTCAAAAAGGAATAGAAACACAAGAGTTACAGTTTTTCAGTCTCTACAAGGAAAATGCAGATTGTATTATTTCCATCATAAACCTGTACTTTTTGATAGAATCATTCACATTGATATCTTTCCACAAGTAGTGTCTTGCATGTAATAGTCACTTAATATATTTGGTAAATAGAACTAAACCTAAATTCTCTGATTCTAGGAGCAATCATTAAGGCAAATTCAGAAGAGTCTTTGCCTTTCTTTTTCTAGTTCCAGTGACAATGACAACAAATACACCGACTCCCAAGAGAAGGGAAGGAAAAAAAAAAGAGAAGGAAAATTATGAAGCCATATAGAAAACTAAATCAGAAGGCAAGTCCTATAAGAAAATATTAATAGTCAGAATCATAAGGATTAAAACTTTGAAAGTTCACAAATGGATAAATAGAGCAATAATAGCCATTATCAGTCATTCCAATGATTTGAGAAAATTATAAGGTTACCATGTGTATTAAAGCAAAACTAGAAATTATTAATGAAGCAATATAAAAACAGTATTACAAAGAAAGTGTTCATTGGTTAAGACAAAAAAAAATGAGTCAACTATGTGAGTATTGCTAATAAAATCCAGAATTCAAAACTTTGTTGAGTTCTGCAATTTCATCATGGGCACAGAAAAAACTGACATTATCACATCTATGTGAAACCAATTTGATTCCCATACTTCTTGCAAAGGAGGCATGAGCTAATGGGAGGTACAATGAATACACACTGCTGCTTACAAATTAAAATTTCTATAATTTTCAGGAATATTTCTAATTGTAGATAGCATCATATTGCTGGCCAAAGAGAAAAATAAGAATGAATAATAAATTAATCTTTCTAACATGGCTCGGTCCTTGGAACAGTGGAGATTATTAGAAGACATTTGAAATTTTCCTGCCTTCAGATTCTACTGAGGAATAATCTAAGGACCAGAAAAATAGGTTTCCATTAAGCCATTGTGCAACATTGAACCTCACCTCTTTACATTTCATCTTTGCTAAAATGAACATGTTACACCTGATAATTCTCCAGATATACTGGTATTATACAACTTTCACTACATAAATTCAAAGATGTGGAAATTACAGTAATCATCCAGGTGATCTGATTAGTGTAGTGTGCCTGTCTAGGTGACCTGGGTGAACATAACTCTTTTTACCTAAATAGAATTTTTAAATGCCTGTGTTAGCCATGTAATTCTTGAAACTATCCTTTCAACTAATGCTGGATATGCAGCATCAGACACAGAGCTGTTCACCCCTTCAAGAGATTAGGCTTCTGCCCTGCCTGCAATGGTTATAGAAATATTTTTTTATAAATGTCTGTATTATGTGTCTTGTGGTATCTATAGTCTTATCTCTATACCCTACCCCAATTTGTTTACTCTTGCCATTGAAGCCAACATGAAAGTGAATATCTTCTACATGAATCATAATATGCCCAACACATGCATTATTCTCTCTAAAACAGAAGTTTCATCTCTAAAAAATGCCCAAGGGAAAAACAAGCACCTGTCTTTGGTGAGTTCATTGCTAATTTTATGTCTAATACAGTGACAAAGAATGCATGTGTCTGTGAAAGTGAAAGTGACAGACGTGCATATGTCTTTATTTAAAAAATAAAGAACCATATATAATTCCTAGTTATAAAATGGAGTCTTAATCATTCAATTAATTTTTTATTTGAACTGTGATTTACAAATGGAAAACTCCTAAATTAATTTCAGTTTATCTGGAATAATTAAATGATATATCCACATAGGCTCTTTATTCCTCAGCATAAGAAAATATCCAAGTGGAGGTAGGCAGTTACTGGAGCAACTGGGTCAGACCAAGTAATAGGAATGTGTTCTTGTCCAAGATACAGAGATGAAACTAATGAATGTGTCTGAGCAAAATGGTCCAGACCCATACTCTTCAATGCCCAATAGAAATATAATGCAAGCCACACGCATAATTTTAAATTATCTAGTAGAAAAAAAAAAACAGATGAAATTACTTCTAACAATAGGTTTTATAAACGAATATATCCAACATATTATCATTTCAACATGTAATCAATATTTTAAAAATTGAGATAGTTTACACTTTTGTACTAAGTCTTTGAAATCCCATGTATATTTTATTTCCACTTGGATTAGACACCTGTAAAGTGCAACAGCCAGCGATCATAATGGGCAGCAGAGACCTAGTACCAAAGTCAAGACCACAAATACTAATTATGCTCCCTCCTTACGGAACTATTACACACACATTCTTCCTATCTCCACCAACAAAGAAAGATATAATTTCAGAGATTTCTGTGTGTATAAGATAATAAGTAGTCAACTTTGTAAAGGTAGTTGTATTATTGTTGTTGATAATATCTTCCTGAAGTAAATGGATTACATTGTTTCCTAACAGGAGGTGGACATAGATACGGAAAAGTTTTCTGATTTCCTTCACTAGCCCTGTCTTACTTTTGATACACAAAGGTAATTTTACAACCCAATAGTATTACTTCATTCTACAACAGATAGTAAATTTCCAGCCATCAACTCAGATGTAAAAAAAAAAAAAGAAAAAGTATTTTTATTTTTCCATAATTCATGTCTCTGTTTGTATAATCTCATTATTCCTGAGTTATTTGCTTCAACAAGTATTTACTGGGCACCTGCTATGTGCTAGATTTTGTTAAAAGTAATAGGAATGGTTAAAAATTCTCACTCTCCAGGTGCCTGGGTGGCTCAGCCAGTTGAGCCTCCGACTCTTGGTTTCAGCTCAGGTCATGATCTCAGGGTCATGAGATCAAGCCCTGCATGGGGCTCCGTGCTTAGCATGGAGTCTACTTGAGATTCTCTCCCTCACCCTCTCCCTTTGCCCCTCCCCCACTTGTGCATGCTCTCTCTCTCCTGCTCTCTCTAAAAAATAAATAAATCTTTAAAAAATTTCCCACTCTCTTGGAGCACATATTCTAGTGGAAGGGATGCAGATAATATGAAACAAATATGTATAATATATAGTATGCTGCATGACAGAAAGTTAATTCTCTCTAGGATGGCTTCAGAAGGCTTATGTACATCCAGGCACTTTCTGACAGTGCCTAGGACAGTGCCTAGAACATAGTAGGCACTAAATAAATGTTTTTTTTAATGAATAAATAATAATAGGGGGAAGCAGCTCATCCCCTATCATTTCCTATCTGCATTATCTCATCTGGGTATCTTCTGTTGTCATCCTTCTCTCCCACATTGGCATCCACTGAGACACCTGCATCTCTGTCTACTCCCTGGCCATAAGGTCCATGTGACCATCCACCACCAAAACTCTATGACAGCCAGGCATCCACCTCAGGTCTACTGCCTCTCACTCTACTGCACCTTCCCAGGAGCACATGCATAGTTATGGTTCCTTTTGTGACCATTTGAGGTCACAGGATATGACGGGGCACTTCTACCCCCTTGTTCACATATCATGATGGCCCTAGGTTTCTAAGTGGAAACTGGAATACAGACTCATTATTATTTGTGTATCCACAGATGTAGTTGGGGTCATCTCTTTCTCCCTTCTCATGAGTTTACCAGAAAGGGAGGGAGTACCAGGGCACAGATCTTCTTAGAAACCTCAACCATATGTAATTTCTTGCCTCCCCATCTCACCTAGTGAAGATTTGTGTCTCTTCTTCCATGGGGGAAGAAAGGGGGAACTACTGATAAGTGAATTATTAAATGAAACATTTCAAACTTCTTTAAATGATGCATGAACTTCCTATACAACCAATCACATTTAGCTTGAAGAATCTTATGCTTTAGAAAATGGTAGTTTTTCTTTCTTATTTAATGCTTATTTGCAATGATTGAATTTGTTAATATACTGTTTATAAGACAATAAAATCAGCAAAACAGAAAACCATGTTAGCTCATACTGATTTTTCACAACGTGGCAATGCTTTCTGCTCCAAGTAGCAGTGAATGAAAGAGAAAAACACTGCTCAATTGAATATAGTGACCTGCATTAAGGGAATACAAAAGCATCCATACATTTCATCTTCTTTCTTAATCTACTTGCCCCAGGCATTGGCCTATGAGGGTATATTATGCTGTACTCTTGAGTTTATGCACTTCTCCAATTTAAAATATTAAATAAAGCAATCCAAATATGATAAATAAATATGGGAAATCCTTAGATATTGAGGAGAAATTAAATTAATAAAATCTTTTGAAAGAAATGAGAGAGACAGCTCCAAAGGAACAGGCCTAAGGAAATCCATGGTGTGCCCAATTAAAGACAAGAGTGATCATAACTGAAATGAGAGATGGTTACACCACAGTTATCATTTTTTCTAAGGGGGACTGAAGTGTGCTTGCAAAAGATTGAGGGTATAGACCATAATCCACAGAAAGGGACGGTCCAGCATCTAGTCTCACTTGCAGGCACAAGCAACAGCCTTCTATATCAACTCTAGTGACATGGCCTTTGCCTTCATAATTAGATTCTTCCTTCCATTTCTTCAGGACACCTCAGATAACCACATTTCACCACATTCATTCATACGAAGCAAACTTAATATTTTTTTTTTCTGAAATAAATTGCAATGCTTAGCTGTATTTACTGTAATATTATTATATTTATTTGGAATCTAAGTATGGTTTTTAAAGCTTAAAGTGAGTAAGATGTGGTAGGATTTTATGTTTTTTCAAGTCTATTTCCTATAAAACTAAATAGGATTTGAGTTCTACCCCAATGCTATGTTTATAGCATGAAATTCTATAATATAATTAAATAATACACATACTACATGATGGGAAAGGTGACTCTATATTTAAAATTCCAATATATTTTTCAGAGTCCATCGTCTCTCATGGTTCGTCTACCCCTCCGATTTCCCCCGCTTCATTCTTTCCCTCCCGCTACCTTCTGAAAAACAGGGTTCTAGAGGGGAGGGGGGTGGGAGGATGGGTTAGCCGGGTGGTGGGTATTGAGGAGGGCACATTCTGCATGGAGCACTGGGTGTTATGCACAAACAATGAATCATGGAACACTTCATCTAAAACTAATGATGTAATGTATGGGGATTAACATAAGAATAAAAAAAAAAGCCTAAAAAAATAAATAAATAAAAATAAAATAAAATAAAATTCCAATATATTTTTAATGATTTCCATTTTTTTCAGCACTATTCCCTTTAGTTCTGTCCTGTTGGATTATTAAGTCATTTGTCAGTCTAAGGTAATACTGCACAGTAAAGCTGTATTTTTGAAATAACAATTACCTCAGAAAATTCAGTTTGTATCAATAGGACACATGGAATATAGGCCTCAAAATGCTGGGTGTACAGGATGCCTGGGTGGCTCAGTCAGTTAAGTGTCCCACTCTTGGTTTCGGCTCAGGTCATGATCTCAGGGCCATGAGATCACACCCCTAGACTGGCTCTGCGCTCAGCGCTCAGAGCGGACCCTGGCAGTACCTCTCCCTCCCCCTCTGCTCACCCCCCTTTGACTCTCCCCACCTCTCTCTCTCTCTCTCTCATAAATAAATAAATAAAAGCTTTTTTTAAAATGCTGGGTATAGAAAATTGAGAATCTATTCTTACTAACCTCTGTCCCTTTATCTTTGTATCTACTCTGAAAGGAGTCCCTAAGTTGTTGATGATGAAGAGATACATATTTTCCTAAAGTCTTGAGTTGTTGAGAACAATGAAAATTGGACTTGATCATGCAATACCTGCGGTATGGAGAGGGGATGTAAAGTGGGCAAGAAGAATGCAGAGGGGAAAGCAATAGTCCTGGAGTGAGAAGAATAAGGAAAAATTATCTGCAACAGTAAGAAAAGAGATTGTCACTGCTATCTAGCCAGAGTTGTTATCTATTTGAAGTATCAGCAAACTGGGAGAAATGGGAAACAATGTTGACTCCCATCATCTAAGTAATCTGCAAGCTAGTGTGTGAATATCATGTTTACAAAGTTCATTTGACACCCATCATCTGCTATAATCCTTCCTTAATTACATAACACTATCGTCATCCCCAGTTCACTGATGAGGATACTTGGCGAAGTTCACACAGGTCACACATGTCAAACAAGACTAACCTACATCTATGGACTCCAACCCATGTGCCTTCCCACGCTATACTGTCAAATGGATATCAGCTGACTGACTAGCAATCCTCTTCCATTATGAGTTACAGAAGACACTCCAGGAAAACAAACAATATCTGAAGTCTAAGAACTTTAGTGGTAACTGACTTGGCTTGTTGCTCTTTTTTTTTTCCAGAATTTTTAAAGTAATATAAACTACTTTTTCTGCTGAGAAACTCTGCTATTCCCTTCATTCCAAACAAAGCAAGTATTCTTTCAACTAAGAGACACATAATCAGAACTTAGAAAAAAAAAAAAAAAACCTCAAACTATAATGTAAGAACTCCATCAGTGAAAGAAAAAAAAAAAAAAGATATATTCCTAAAATCTGAACTGCCCTTTCTACTTAATGAAAGATATACAAATACGTATGCTAATTCAGTTTGTGCTATTATTTTTTTTAAAGATTTTATTTATTTGTTTGACAGAGAGAGAAACAGCGAGAGAGGGAATACAAGCAAGGGGAGTGGGAAAGGGAGAAGCAGGCTTCCCGCTAAGCAGGGAGCCTGATGAGGGGCTCCATCCCAGGACCCCGGGATCATGACCTGAGCTGAAGGCAGACACTTAACAACTGAGCCACCCAGGCACCCACAGTCTGTGCAGTTAATTCAGCTTTCTAGTTTTCATCCAGATATTTGGTATTGGCAAGGTCTACATATAACAAAACAGTTGATTCAGCCAACTCAGTAGCAAAAATAAGAAGTCACATTGGTCATGAGTTATGCACATGAAATAACTAATGAAAATTTTGCTAATCATCCAATTGTCAAGGAGCCTTGAAAATACACCCTAATCAGCACACAGCAAAGTTCCTATATCATAGATGCACTTGCCTATTTCAAAGAATTCTATAGCAATTGTAGGAAAGAGAAGTCTATTTTTGAGCTCTAGCATGTATTGGAAAAAAATCCAGAATGATTAAGTCTTCTGGCATGTATTTTAGCTATTACAGCTGTTTGCAATATATATGTGCTACATCTATATTTGAAATCTCTGCTGTTGCCATTCACCATCTGCCCAAAGATGGGTGAAAATGCCTATGTTTTTTGTTCATTGCTTATGAAACTGCACATAGCAATTTGCCAAACCTGTATTATTTTTCCTAGTCTTTTTCAAGCATCTAATCAATATCCTAGAAACGTTAAAGTAAAAACTACAGTCTTGTGAAGCCACAAGTGTAACTTGCCTTTTAAATTACGAGATGGGTAGAACAGTTCTACAGTAATTTTACCTATCTAATAATTATTAACTGTTTAATAATATTCTGATTATCCAGAAAACTGATCCAGATCTTGAACCTCTGGAAGGAAGTGGGAAAAGGACCTAGAAACACTAAGTGTAACAAGTCCTAGAGTGACAAAAGTCCTGTGATCATTGCTACTTTTCTCCTAAGACAAAATTCTCACACTATTGGTTCCCTGATATCTAGACTTCAGTGGACATAGGAAATTAAGACAGAAAGGGAATGGTATTATCCTAAAGGAAAACATAATGATACAAGGGAATGTGGCCAACCCACGATATTTCAGCAAATGCGGAGACTGAAAAGTTGAAAAAGATATTATGAATTTTGCTGAGTATTATAACCTCATATAATAGTAAATGCTCATAACAATGCTCCAAAACATTTATAAAGCTGTTATATTCAAGACTTCTATTTAAAAATGAAAAAACAAATTATTTTAACATAAATTTATTTCCATCAATATTGTTCAAAATTTATAAACTTGGGGGCATTTAAAGGTTAAGCTCCAGTTACCAGTAAAATTTATTCATTTATGTAAAAAGCGGGCATTAAGGGTATAATATTAAAAGTCACTCTTATGTTAATTACATAAAATAATCCATTATATCATTAATATCTATACTTTAAAACCATGTAGGCTGAATAAGAATCCAAAATTCCAAATTCAAGGATTCTGCCTAAAATAAAAATTTCCCTACCCATGATCTAAAACAAAGTCCCACTCCACAAAAGATGGTTCATATGAGACAACTGAATACAACTGAAATTTAAAAATTAGAATTTTGACTACCTAGCTTATGTCTCTGTACAATTGTTTCTGACTAAATGTGGCAATGGCATAATTGGTTTACAACATCTTAAATTGATTCTGTCTTCAGGATTACTTTTTTTCACAGCAGATGAATCATTCTTGAGAACCACTGGCAGATATTGATCAGTAAACCATTTTTCTATTTATTCTGTAATTATCATCCCCTTATTTAGATATTCCCATCCTCAGGTAACCTATAACCATAAACATTTCCTAGGCCTGCATTTGAAAAGAAATGGGAGACTTGTAACTAAAGACTCGGTATGTTTCAATTTAATTTTTTAAGTAGACAAGCCCCTTCCTAACTGATCATTATAAACAGATAGTCATAACTTCCACCTCACTTACAGTCAGAGATATAATCACACCTTCCAGTAGAAGACAAACAACACTACAGACACATTTTTCTTCCTTGCCAACTTTTTAATGGTGGAAGGGCTTACTTCGCAATCCATTTACTGGCAAATATATCTGTCTGATAAAGTAAGTTAAAGTTTGTCCTCCTTTTCAAAATTCAAGGACTTGTCCTTTCAAAGGTCAAGATATATTTGCCCTATTAAATATGTATTTATTTATAACCATATGGTATTTATGAACCTTTGTTCTGGAATTCTTCAAGATTTGACCAATAAATAAGAGGAAGTTAAAATACTGCATATATATATATATATATTTTTTTTTTTAATGTGCATCAAGTCAAGTTAATAAAGAGTTTAGTTTCCTCATATATATTCTAGTTGGGTCTTGCTAGATAACAAATTTAAAAGATTTGGGTCTCTCCTCCACAATAACTCAATGTTTATTATAGGCCTCTAAGTCACTTAGCATATGATGTGGGAATGCTTGGCACAATGACCACTTCACTGAAATGGTGACATAAATCTTTGCTGGACCAAATTGAAACAGACTGTGATACACACATAAACAGATCAATAATAATAGAGCATAATAACTGGTTAAATAGAGGTCAAATAGATTGTTATGGGGAAAGAGAGGACGTAGCAATTAGTGCTGAATGGGGAGGTAAGAAGCTTTCACCAAAGAAGTTGCATTTGAACACATTCATAAAACATTTATTTAGAACCATGTAGGAATTTTTTTAACTTTGTAAAATATGACTTTCAGCTGACTGTGTGAGGATTTCTTTTACTTTACTCCCTTCAAGTTCCTGATTATCTTTATGAACTGCTTTTGAATTTGTAGCTTTACTTGGTATGGCTAGAATCATAATTAGCATTTTAACCAAGATATTGTGCAGTGAAAGTCTAAGAAACAAGATGAGGACAAGAAAACCCTCTACGTCTATAAGTGTTGTTACAAGCTTATGCACCTTATACTTCTACAGAGCCTGCTCACTTTTTATGCTCAATGCCAACCACAAATTAGAAGCAAATCTCATTACTGACTGCGCAGAATTCATCAAGGTGCTGCCATTGCTTGGATTAAAATCCAAACTCCTGAGCAGGGCTTAGAGAGCCAAGGATGAAATGGCACTTGCCTCCCTGCAGCCTCTTTGGTTATGTCTTCCAGCTTACAAAACTCCAGAAATAACAACTTTCTTTCTGTTTCCCTTTCCCTCTGCCTCTCACATTTTTCTTTTCAGAAATATCCTAGAGCAGAGTTAAGAGCCCTAGAGCCAACTTGCCTGGTTGAAAACTTCATTTTACCACCCCCGACATGTGGAACCCCTAAACATTTATAGAAACATTCCAGGGTCACAGTTTGCCCCCTCGTACGATGGAATCGCCTATAATTGTGAGGGTAAAATGAGATAATATATGTAAAGTACTTAAAATATTACCTGCCCACATAAGGAAGCATTTTATAGAGGTTAGCTATCATACTGTTTTATTTTAGAAGGTAATCAAAAATATTTATTGAGTAAAGGAATCTAATTACTAGTTAAAAGATGGACTGGCATCCTAAAAGGGTATGGGTTTTGGAGTGTGACAAACCTGGATTTGAATACTACCTTGCCTTCCCCCCCCTCCATCTCTCTTTTACACGCCCATATACACATGCGTGCATGTGTACACACATATACACACCCAGGAAACCTAAAGCATAGACATCTGAAGCCATTTAGAATAGAGTTAGGTGTCCTTCCTTAACTCTTAAGACCCCAAACACGTCAAAGAAAAAAAAGAGGTGGTCTTTGTGACCCAAAGTTGCATTATGTTCCATATCCTCAGTGTAAGAAGGCACTGGAACAAGTCACACATTTTGGAACTCCATACGAATGAGTTTTAAATGAATATATTTCCGAACATAAAGCAGTAAGCTAGGCCACCTTATTGACATGGAGCATTTTGGTCACCTCTTGTGCTGTGCAGCCTTCCCTGAATTGTCAGAATTGTCAGACCTTCTCTGTGCTTCTGCCGCACGGTCATGACAGCATGTTATATACACACACAATGCCTTTCTCCTCTCCTCAGATCCATCCTCCAGCCCCTCCAATCTGCTTTCCAGCCAAAGCTGTCCACCAACTCTGGTGTTGGTAAGCTCATCAGTTCCTACAAATTGCTGAATCCAATGGATTCACATATCTCATCCTTACCTCACAAGACCTCCCAGGGGGATTTCTAAGTTTTGAAACCCTCCAACCTCTTGACTTCTTTCTTCTCACTATACTCCCTAGGGTTTCCCCAAACCATCCTGACTTTTTTCTCTTCTCTCCAGCTCTCTGTTCCTTACAACATATAAATACTGTCCTCCTCAGAATTTGGCTTTGGCTCTCTTCTTTCCTCTTACCTCTCTCTGTATTCTCTCCTGAGGTGATCTCGTTAATTCTCATGAAGTAAAAGACCATGAATATGCTGATGATTTCCAAACGTGTATCTTCAGGCCAACCAACAAGTCTGTTGGCTGTAACAGAAATCTGGCAAATCTACCATGTCTAAAAGCAAATTCTTGATTCCTTCCCCCAGAAATGTGCTCCTCCTCTAGGCGCCCCTTCTACACAAATGGTATCAGCATCCTTTTGTTGCTTATTCCAGAAATCTAGAAGTCATTCTTGTTTCTTTAGCATTCCCTACATTCCCCCACCTTACGTAACACTCAACAACACTCGTATTCTACCTCTAAAATATTTCTTTAATCCCATTCATTCCCTCTGCCTTCATTTCCACAATCATTCGAGTTCAAGACAAAATCATGTCTCACTAGAATTACTGTGATAACCTTTTTTTAAATATTTTTAAGCAGTTTTATCAAGTATAACTGATATATAAAAACACTGGACCAATTTAATGTTTATAATTTTATCTAACTGCTCCTACCTTTGAATCCTTCCTATCTATCTTCCATGCAACAGTCAAGGTGATCTTAAAATGTATTTTAAGTTCACCTGGAATATTCTTACTGATGCCTTCTCTACACTAAGGAAGTAACTATGACATCACACTTTTTTTCTAGTTATTTCCATTTTTCTTCTTGAAATACCTACATTATTTCTAAATATTCATAATACATTCACAGTTTTCCTTGGAGGTCATTAAAATACTGATTAAATCAAATTAAGCTTCCCAAAAGAAACTTTGATTTAGATTTAATAGGACAGCTATTATTTTACTATCCAAAAATAGAATCCAATCATGGTTGCTAAGATATAATAATGCATTTTGTTTATTTATATTGGATGAGTTAACATAAAGGAAATATAATGACATATTTGTTTTCCCCTAGTAAGTTCTAAATAACTTTTTAATGTTTAAGTGAAAGACACATTTAGAAATAAATACTCTCCCATCCAAGTACTAACCAGGCCTGACCCTGCTTAGCTTCTGAGATCAGATGAGATCGGGCATATGAATTCTTACTGAGAAATGCTCTTTTTCTTTCTGCTTTGAACAACTCATATTTTGGCTCATATGAAATCAATATATGTAAAAAAAAATCAGGTTAACTAATAGCATCATTTGTGGTGCATTATATTGTTAAAAGATAAAGATAGTTATTTTGGTTTCTGACAGGTCCTGACTCTATTTATATGATGCTTATGAAAGATAGGGATGATTCTGACTCAGCAGCACATTGCTACGAATGTGCATGAAAGTCTGTAAGACTCCTTTCAAGCATACATACACCTGAATACAAAACATAAATGGATAAATCAAGGGGGAAAATAAATCATTCGAGTTATTTGACATTTCATAGAAATAAAACTGTAACTTTATTCTCTAACTATTTTATAGCTTGATACAAGAATTGTGTTTAGTAGATACTGTGAAATGGAAATAGTGACCTGAGGCAATATCAAAAAAATTATTTTAGTTCTGCACACTCTAAAATTGTGGCTTGATCAATGGTTGCTATATATAGACATCATTTTCATCATGTATTTACAGACTAACACATAAATTACTTAAATAATTTCAAACAAATGGCATGTGCATATTCTTCACCTGACTTTTCTGTGTTAATCACTCATATTTACTGAATTCATCAAATATTTGCTCAGTTTTCCCATTCTCTCTGTACACATGGTAACAAGTACAGAAAGTTACCGTAATAGTGGTGGTTCAGAAGTCACTTATTTGTCTCTGTTTCTTAAGCAACATGGTGTGACCTAGTGCTTTGTGGAAATGAAGTAAGGGTTAATCAAAATGGTGGCAACTTCCAGAAATTAGAGTGCGGCTTTGAGGGGGAAAAAGAGCTGAAATTTTACTTACTAATAGAGTCAGTAGGAAATCAAGAGGGGAATGAGTTGTTGGTGACCATATAATTTATCATGCAAACCAAGTCACTTCTGAAAATGAAAGAGGATGTCAAGACAACAGAAATAAAGTGAGACTGTCCCACACAAAACAAGATGTAAGGTCACCCCTAAGGTAGTTTTACCCTAAGGAGATAGAAAGTCAAGATCAAGATAGGAATGTTATAGGACAAATGAGTATTTCTAAACTGCTGTCAGGTAACAGACCTAAATGATGGTCTCTAGGGATAAATGTGACAGGAGATGCCATTCTATAGTACGGTTGCCAGAAAATATACAGGACTCCAGTTAAATCTGAATTTCCAATAATCAGCAAATAATTTCTTATAAGTATGTCTCAAGCAATATTGTATGTCTCAAGCAATATTTGGGACATATTTTATATTTAAAAAAATTCTCATCTACCTGAAATTCAAATTTAATTACGAGTCTTGAATTTTTATTTGCTAAATTTGACAGCCCTACTGGAGGCCCTAGGTCTGTGTTCGTAGAAAACTTTCTGTGCTTGCAGAGATCACCTAGCAGGGCTCATGTAGCTCTAAACTCAAGATTCCTTGCAAGAACTACATTTTTTCCTAAAACTGGTTTAATCACTTGGCAAAATAGGAGGGACTCTCTCAGGTGCTTAGCACAAGTCTCAGAGTCTAGAAGCTGCTGGTCAAAAGGTAGGTTTATAGTAAATGCCTAGGGAGTAACTGAGGGATCATTTTTGAGCCAATATCAGGATTGCAGAAGAGAAAACATGATTTGTAAGTACACTGAATGCATAGGAGAAAACCTCAAGAGAAGAATGCCAAGGCAAGAGCCAATAGAAACTAGGGTTAAGTTCTGATGGGCTAAATGGGTAAAGATTGGGTTTCCAAGTTGATTCAAGCAATAAGAGCCCAGAAAGCAGGTCCCAGAATGGAAACAGACACAAAGCTCAAGGCCAGAGGGCAGGACTCTGTGAAACAGAGTCAAAAAGGTTAAGAATCCAAGAAAAAAATAGAAGCAAGTTAGGAATGACCAGGGAGGGAACAGGCAGGTCAAGATGATGTCCTCTATTAGGATTCGAATATCTGTAAGTTGCTCATATCCATCACTGAGTGCAAGAAGCATCAATCTTTCTGAATGGTCTTTATCTTTCCTTCAATATACTGTGGTTAGAATTTTTTATAAAAGGAATGGCCAATCTTAATAGTAACAATAATGTCAATAATAATAATAGCTGTAATAGCAAACTGGTATTAAGCTCTTACTATGTACCAGACATAAACTAAGCCTTTCTCTTGGATTAGTTTATTTAATTATCACAATCTTATGATGTAAGTCATATTGTTATCTTAACTTCACCTTACTATAAATTATTTTAAGGCATTCTAGGTAGGTTCTTCTAGGAGCAGGACAAAGATGAAAACTGTAAAAAGTGAACATCTGTAAGAACCACTACGCAGTGCTCTCATCTCTGCCATAGAGACTACCTGGAGGCCCACTAGCTAGGCTGGAACTCTTTATACACTTTTGGAATGTATTTGTCATGCCACACCTACACATACACTGGCTTATAGTCATTCTGAAAGAATCCTTCCATAGCATTATTACCCATCCTTTGAAGCTTTCAGGAAATGAACCCCATGTTATTAACTGCTTGGCTTGGCTCTGGTCATAAATTATTTTAAACAAAAGGGAGAAACAAAGTCTGCATTTGAAACTTACAAGAAATTGTTCTCTCTCTACAGTAACTCCTAGATATTTCTGCTACTTCCATAAGGTCAATGAGGTAATGAATAGAATACTAAGAAAGAAAGAAAGAAGAATACAAATTCTTCTTTCTGTTTATTCTAGACTGAGGTTGATGACTTTATCACTGAAGATCTGACCATTTATAACTCTATCATGATCATCAGGAGTGCATATATCATACCTCTATAGCTCTGTAGTGGTGGTCTAGTGTTTTGTGATAAATCTTCATTCATTCATTAGACAAATATTTCTTTAGAGCCGATGCTAATAATCTCTGTGCTGGGCTGTGGAGACAAAAAAAGATATCTCCATTTTCACAGAGCTCACTTATACTTGAGAACACATACATGCATAACTGGATCATTAAGTGTGAATTCAATAGATGTAAAAACTGCTTTCAGTGAATGCCTTCATTCAAACATGTTCTATCTGCATGTTCCATTCAGTGACCAGAAATTCTTAATCAAAATTTACATCTGTGAATCCAAGAACATAACCTTACCAAAGGAAGGTGTGATCCTTGCCTCATTTCAGAGGTGATCTCTAGGAAGAGTATCTTTGTTTACCTGGGGGCCTTGACCACCAGACCATCTAACGATGTGATTTATGGTGGCAGCTTTGGGCCACAAAATAACCATTCTACGTCCAGAAGGGATGGAGACTAAAGGTCACCCATATGAGCAGTAAACCACGGGACCCCAGCTAACATTCTGAACAAGGCTCAGTTGACATTCCACAGTTTGTGTCACATACTGACGCCACATAAGTAACACCATCCATGACTCCATGGTGAGAGGGCAATAAAAGCTCCACTCTGGTACTTTTCCTCTTCTCTTGGCTGATTCAACTGTGACTATAACATCTTTCAGTGATATTTCTGTGAGTCCCTCCAACAAATTATTGAACCTGACGATGGCTTGGGGAAACCCTCAAATTTGCAACTGGTACCAAAAGTGAGGGTAGTCTTGTGTGGACTGTGTCCCTTAACTTCACAGTTGGGTTACCTCATGGCATCCAATATAAAACAACTGTCCTCCTATCCTACAGCTGGCACAGACCTGACTTTGGCATAGGGACCTACCATGGAGGTGGAAGGTATTTTCCTCTCCCCTCTCTCCATGGTCCTTCTGGCTCCTTCAGTTCGTGAGAGTAAAAAGGGGAAAAGAAGCAAATGTTTTATGTGATGCTGTTGTGATTTACTCCCATGTGGCAAGCATCCTGTGAGTTAGACATTCTGAGTTGTGCAAGTGTAGATTGAGGGACCACAAGAGGATCTGTGCCATAACAGTATGTCACATCATCTCTTACCATTTAGATCCCCTTAACCTGTCAGTTCACTCACTTGGGAAGGGTAACTTCAAGACAGCTCTCAAACCTGGCTCTTCACAGTGTATACAGGGCCATAGAAACCTCATGCATCCTTGCCACACCAAATGGAAGGACTTCATACTGCAACACTACTGCCTTGCCTCCTCCTCTTGCCATAGTGAGTTGCTCAAACCAACATCCTGCCTTCAGAATGCTCCAGGCAAGCAGTAGGCATTGGTCTTTTGTTCATCAATGGCCCAAATCTCGAAGAACTATATGACATCCTCGCCTAAGCACTCTCTCACTGTGCTCCACTCTGTTGCTTTTGGGGTGAGTTTACATGTAAAACTCAGCAAATATTTAGACAGCAAATGAAATGTCAATCTTCCATACTCACAAGTACACTCAAACTCTTGATAGTCCTCTGTATTAGTTAGGGTTGTCCAGAACCAACAAGAGATTGATGGTTGATAGATCAATCAATAGACAGATATCTTAATTAATTGCCTCAAGTGATTATGGAGGCTGGCAAGTCTAAAATCTGCAGGGTAGACCAGCAGACTGGAGAGCCGGCAATGCTGATGCTGCATTTCCATTCCAAAAGGCCTATAGGCTAAAGACCCAGAAAAGCTGATGCTGTAGTTCACGTCTAAAGGCTGTCTGATGACAGAATTTCCTCTTGCTTGGGGGAGGTCAGCCTTTTCTTCTATTCAGGCCTTCAACTGATTCAGTGAGGCCCACCACATTATAGAGGACAATCTGCTTTATTCAAAGTCCACTGATTTAAATGTTAATCTCATCAAAAACAAAACAAAAAAAAAACACCTCACAAATATACCCTGAATAATGTTTGAACACATATCTGGCACTGTAGCCAGCCAAACTGACACATGAAATCAACTACCACACCCTCTTAATTGGCTTAAAGAGAACAAGAGTGCTCTTCTACTTTTCTCCCAAATAAGAGATAAAAATCCAAAGCACTGGGGTGCCTGGGTGGCTCAGTCGTTAAGCATCTGCCTTCGGCTCAGGTCATGATCCCAGGTTCCTGGGATCGAGCCCCGCATCGGGCTCCCTGCTCTGCGGGAAGCCTGCTTCTCCCTCTCCCACTCCCTCTGCTTGTGTTCCCTCTCTCGCTGTGTTTCTCTCTGTCAAATAAATAAATAAAATCTTTAAAAAAAAAAATCCAAAGCACTTCCTCTGAGTCTATGTCACACTATCTCTCATTGACTTTTCTGTTCCAACCAATACCTCTGGAATTTCTAGACTCTTTTTGATATAGTTTGGTGAAGGGTGAGTGGGGGATGAAAGAGAGGATTACAGGAAAGTCTGGAAAGCATGAAACATGGAAACAGATTTCTGGAACATTTACAAAGCAAGTATGACTATTTTCTTCAAGCTTAGAAATTTAGCTGATATCTCTGCGTAAAGAAGTCCTATTGAACATGCTGTGATGCAATTAAGCAGGCAATTGTAACACACAATGTTAAATACTATGATAAAGGTAGGGGAAGATGCATTGGAAGTATTTAGAAAGGTTTCTAAGTCAGCCTAGAGGACTTGGGGAAATTTGAAGAAAAAACAATAATTAAACTGAAAACAGAAACATACATATGGAAAAGACATCAGAAAATAGGGATGAAACAAGAGAGTGTTCAGATTTAAGAGGTCATCTACATGCCAACACCCAGAGGTGAGATACAGTGTGGGACTTGAGCAGAACTGTGAGTCATTAAGTCCAGGAGAAAAAAAGATTGGAGAATCTGATTAAGAGGCAAGAGATGAAGTTGGAAAGGTAAACAATGATCAAAATTTAAAGTTCCAAGTGAGCCACATTAAAGAACTTGGATTTTATCCTAGGGCAATGAGGAGAAAAACTGAATAATTTTTAGTAAAGAGGAGATTTACTCTTTATATACAAGAAATGGCCATAGTTTGAAAATGGATTAAAAGAGAAAAGAATACCACGGTGCCACTAAGTTAATTTCTGGGAATACAAAAATGAGCAAAGTATAGTTCCCAATCCCCCAAAACTCACAATCCAATGACAGAAGTTAGGTATTATCATATATTGGGAGAATCAAGAATACTACAATTGCATTTGGGCTTTACTTTTACAATATGTATGACTCAAAGTATGTTTGAGGATTTATTCTCAAAAGCAAACACAAATTTAGCCATGCTTATAGATACCTCTTGCACACATTTATACACATTGATACTTGGTAATTTTTTGTTCAGTGAACAGAAATCTAAAGGACAGCCTTTGCTCAAGAAAACATAATTCATCCTAGGTATCTCAAACAGAAGGAAGTAAATAGAGGGAATCAGTTAAGTTGGAAGGGTTGGAAGACAAAAAGGAGAAGGAGAAGGAAATCAGGACCCACTAACACTTCTAGGCTTGAACCTGCTACTCCACTTCAGAGATACTTGCTGCAGTCAGTTCTACATCTGTCAAATATGTGCCACCTGGACCTGAGTAGGAACTGCTGAAAAGGTGTTTTTTTCTATCCAGAATCACCTCACCTCTTCTGCTGCTACAGAAACTCCCAGAAAATTCCAGGGACGGCTAGTAACTGCAATGTCACTGAAGTCCAAAGCAGGAAGTTCTCCAGTTTCTAGCTTTCTGATTTTCAAACAGTATCCCCTATTGATAGAACAGAGCAGCAAGTCAGCTGACAAGGGAACACAGAAAATGTAGATTCAAAATCTGAGCCAAGCTAAACAAACAGAACGGTTTAGCAGGAGTGATGCTGAGAAACCACAGATAAATAATCAGCTCATAGAGTATTATATTCCAATGCCCTGATTTTTAGTCATTTCTACCAAAAATGACAGAAATCCTCTTAGACCCACTTTTCCATGAATATTTTTTTTCTCAGCAAGAAATGTTTGGGATCCAAATTGTCCTTTACCAAAAACTAAGTAAGAGTTCGGTATCTACTGAAAAAAAAAAAGAATCAGGTGATAAGTAGCTAAGAGATCTATGTCGTAATTTCACTCATTGTCAGTGGCTATTTTATAAGCATTGGGCTAAACACAGTACTTTTAGAATGTACTTGCATGAAAACAAGTAGACTTGAAGCTATGTTCTATGGCCTAGAATTTACTATAATATTGATTAAGATGAAAGAAGAGTAGCACATGCCAGATCACTTGGCAAAACCCCTCAAACTGAATTACATTTCCATGGAAGTAACCAAGAATCATTGACCAATAATCAATGGTTTGCCTGAACTAGCCCAGGCTAAAAACTTAATTTTTGTAGACCTCACTTTAAAACGACCCGAAGGGATCTAAATTGTATCAGAAAGTGCAACATCCATCATTGCTAGCCCTGCATACCAATTAGCACCAATAATCAGATAATCAAAGATAACTGTGTTAGAAAAAATTAAGTTTAATTTTCAGCAATTTGCCAATAGGAACTATGTCCTTGTTCTATCTTAGCTCAGGCCTCCTTTCGATCAACCGGGCATTGTTTTGGGCACTGTGCTAAGTACTAGGGATACAGAGATAAAATGGCCCCTGACTTCAAAGAGGTCATTGTTTAGTGATGGAGAAAGACACATATCAAAGCTAAATACAATTACAAACTAAGTTTTAAGGATGGCACACACTACTGAAGATACCATGAAATTGTTAGAGAATCGTCAAGATTTATTATGTTTCCCATTAATCATCATGCCATTCCTTGTTCCACAAGAGCAGTCAGTCCCATTGAATTTTTAATACTAGCAAGGACTATCTCTATTAAAAAAAAAAACTAAATAAAAATTTGTTAAATAAACTGAATGTCTTCTGCACACAGGGGAACAAGATCATGAAAAAAAGGGGGCGCCTGGGTGGCTCAGTCGGTTGAGCGACTGCCTTCGGCTCAGGTCATGATCCCAGGGTCCTGGGATCGAGCCCCGCATCGGGCTCCCTGCTCAGCGGGAAGCCTGCTTCTCCCTCTCCCACTCCCCCGGCTTGTGTTCCCTCTCTCGCTGTGTCTCTCTCTGTCAAATAAATAAATAAAATCTTTAAAAAAAAAAATCATGAAAAAAAGAGGGCTTGGTGTGACACCGCCATTTCTTCCACCCTCAGTCTCTGTGTCTTTTGCAGAGCTCCCAGCATGCTTGTATTGGGACACAGCACGCAGACTTTCACAACCCCAGGGTCTGCAGCAGCCACCATGAGGAGGGCCCAGGGAAGAATTTGCCACTTTCAGTGGAAAACATGTGACATTACCAATTATGATGACTGTGTCCTTGGGATCTGGATTTACTGCATCTTTCTTCATAGTAAGACACCCACTGCTTAAGAAATAAGGATGTTTTCGTTCATCCACGATATAGATATGAAGAGGAGCATTTTAAAGATTTTATTTATTTATTTATTGGAGAGCAAGCGAGAGAGAAACAGCATGAGAGAGGAGAGGGTCAGAGGGAGAAGCAGGCTCCCTGCTGAGCCGGGAGCCCGATGTGGGACTCCATCCCAGGACCCTGGGATCATGACCGGAGCCGAAGGCAGTCGCTTAACCAACTGAGCCACCCAGGCGCCCGAAGAGGAGCATTTTAAAAGGTGCAATCTTTCTGAAAAATAGATCAAACTCTTGAACTCAGCATACTAGATATGTTTGTAAATAAATTTATGGCATGAATCTTGCCTGCGTTTTCTCTGAAAGAAAAATAAATAAAGCACATCAGAAACTACCTAAACTGTTCCTTCTCTTTGTAACAAATGACTTACTGTTAGGAAGCATAAAGTTTGTCCAAGATGACTAAGTTAGGCTTACTCCAATTAGACTAAATTAGGCTAAATCAAAGACATAGAAATTCCAAGATGTAGATGTTAGTGAGATTATCAGTCCCTCAACTAACTCAGGATGCCTTTCTTCCTAAGCATCTTTACTACAACAGAACCACTGGAACCACATCTTTAGAGTTAATTGGTATTGGTTTTTCACCTATACCACCCAAGGACACACTAGGTCCTCAAAGACTGATTTTTCTTTAATTGCTAAAAATACTCAAAAGTCGTTAAAAAAAAAAAAACTAAACCAAGCCTTCACTAGTGTGTGTGTGTATATATATATATATATATATATATATATATATATATAATCATGTCTTCATTTTCTGATTTCTTAGAAAATTGCAGCCTAAATAGATGTTCTCTCCACCCAGGTCTATAATATGCTTTTATTATATTATTATATTACATTTATAATACCACCATCCTCCTCGATATCATGCTTTACTTTTACACACATACATGCACACTGACTGTGAATATATCTGCCCTTCCCACTATGGTGTAGTAACTGTGGTTTGCTACAAAAATTTGACTTACTAATTAGAGTGTCCAAAAATGCATTCATTCATCCATCCATTCAAAAAACATTGAATGCGTACCTCATGTTGTCCTAGGTTCTGTGCTTAGAACAGTAGATGCTCTCATATGTAAACATATGCCTGCCTTCAGGAGCTCCCAGTATAACGGGGGAATAGACAAGGAGATGAACAATGTGAGTAGTACAAATAGTGCCAAGATTAAAGTTAAGCACAAGATACTAAAGAAGCACTTCAATTTTTTATTTCTACTATGAATCAAAATCTTTTACTTTTCACAGCTTAAGAAATACCATCATTACTTCATCCATAACTGTCCCAAAATAAACTGGATTTTTGTGTGTATAAATGTAGCTGTCTAAATACAGTGCAATAGTTCCCCCCTTAGCCACAGGTTCATTTTCCACTATTTCAGTTACCCATAGTCAACTGCAGTGAGGAAACAGATGATCTACTGTCAGAAAGTCAAGAGTAGCCCAACACTACATCAAAATGTAGATCATTCACCTCACTTCATTTCATCCTGTAGGCGTTTTATCATCTCATAAGAAGTAGGGTGAGAACAGTAAAATAAGATATTTTTTTGCATTCACATAACTTTTATTACAGTATATTGTTATAATTGTTTCTATTTTATTATTGTTGTTGTTAACCTCTTACTGTGCCTAATTTGTAAATAAAACTTTACTATGGGTATGTATTTATAAGAAAAAAAAATAGTATATAATATAGGGTTTAGTACTATCCAGTGACAGGCATCCACTAGGGTTCTTGGAACATATACCCTGTGGATAAGTGGGGGACTACAGTACAACAAATAGCTTTCCACTGGTATTCTTCCTAGTGGCAATAGAGAGAGGGGAACAACCTGACCTTTTTCACGAAGTCTAAAGCATCTACTATAATCCTCTAGAAAAATAAAGAGCAAAGGAACAGAAAATAGTTTGGACGATATAATCACACAAAAATAAATTGTTTATACATGATCTCAAAGTAGGATTACTCAAATGGTTCAAAATTGTCTCTAAAGAATGATCTAGCCATAAATGTGGCAAAACAAGAATGGTGTAAATCAAACATTTTTGCAAGATTTTAAAAATTAATACTGTATTTTAATGAGCTTTCAAGGCTCAAAGACTAAAAGTGCATCAAAACTTAAAAAAAAAAAATCATAACCTCTCTCAAGCCTTAGTTCAGTAAAATCACCTTAATAAAAATTTCCTTTTTGGCTTTTACAAAGACATTGCCACTTCAAATTGAAATATCTTAAGTTTTTAGCTTTGTTTCTAATTATGACTCTAAGAAATGAGTTTTTTAAGTCATACCATTCTGTTCTCAAGGGACATATTAATGCAGCACCAAAGACCCAGATGAAATTTAAAACAGTCCAGGACATCTCAGGGTGTTTTAAAAGAGGCAGACATTTGGTATCCATTTCTGATTTTACTGGACAGAAAAGGACATGAAAATTTTTTTTAATTTACTGACATGTGTCAAAAGTACCCAGAAGTGGGTCAGTAATGGACTTAATCACATAAGTAGCCATTCATCTATTCAAATTTTAGATTCAGAGAAAAATACTTCCTTCCAAAATATCTCTCCCTTAAACGTGTTGTTTTGCCCTTGCTTGAATCTGCTTGTCAGTTCTTCAACATAAAGCCAAATCCCAAAGGAACACAGTACTGGAGGCTGGGAACATAAGAAGTGGATACATCCTCCATACATGGAAAAGTTCCAGAGTAGTAAGCTCTGGGTAAGAGGAAACAGCATGAGGTGCTTGAGAAACCCAGAGTAGTAGGAAAGTAAATGTCCCTTGGAGTAGAAGTAAGATGGTACTTCATGATTTGTCCAAGGCTGGCTCCAACGGGAAGTGTACCTATCTACCAAAAAAAGGAACCCAATACAGACATTAAGCAAGTGAGCTCAGGAACTGGGTTATTGCATTCAAAGCCCAGCTCTGCCACTTCCAAGTTGTGTGACCTACGAATAGTTTCTAACTTTTTTGTGCCTCATGTTCCTCACCTATGAAATGGAAAATTACAATGTCCATTACATAGCTTTTACAAAGACTAAAGGCTTTATCAAGTAAAGTACTTAGAAGAGTGCTTGGCGCACAATAAAATTCAGTAAGTATTAGTTACACTAGCATTATCAGAATCTCAGAAACTCAGCATATTGATATTGGAATTTAGGTTGGGTCAGAAGTATTTGGATTTCACCTCATTACTTTGGAGACAAAAACTAGAGCTTAAAAGCAGTAAATGACTTGTTCAAAGTCACAGCAGTGGTAAGTGGAAACAGGAAAAACAGCTTAAATCGGTGTTCTGTCTGATCAGAATTACAGATACAACAAAACACAAAAGCCTTCCATATATACTGATGGGGGAAAAAAGGAATATGATACACTGGAGCATTTATTTAGTAAACAAAAATATCTGATTTAAACAGCTACTCAAATGAACTACAATCCTAACTTAAGGAAATTGCAAAAATAGATATAAATATCTGGAGCTGTAGAAATTGCTCATGCTCACAGATTTTATGCTAAAGACAAAGGAAAAGAGGTCTGACAAAAGCAGATATACTAGTCTGATACAATAGTCTAAAAATATATATAATTTGCAGACACTTTAATGAGCTCTTTTGGCACCATAGAGAAAGGCACTATAATATTCCTTCTGTGTTTAAAAAAAAAAAAAAAAAAAGGAAGAAAGAAAGAAACTGAAGGTGAGGTGAATTTTTCCAGACAACATCATGTGCTGTCTCTTCCCAAATCATTAGAGACCTTTAATCTACTGGCATATAACACACAGCTCCATTTGGTCCATAAGACACCTATCTCTATTTGGAGCACTCTGGCCAAGTGTCTACAAAGTAGAGATATTCCAAATATTTCAAATTATAAGTAAATGGCATTAGTCCCTTTTTTCATACTGAGACTTAACTTGAAAATATAGTCCAATTTTTGCTTCTATCTTCTTCGCTCTCCCCATGCAGTCATATCATTTGCACGATTATAGATGCAGTTAAGTTGTGTCAGCAATTTCCTTTATGCAGCCAGCTTTGCAAATGTTTATAAAACTAGTTTTTGTGGGGGAAAAGTATGTTTTAAGCTGAAACACAGCAAGTAAAAATCCCATCACTTGAGAGCAATTTCTTTTATCTACCTTGCAAAAATGTGATGTGAATATATAAAAAGATACTAGCTAATTTAAGGTATATGACGAGATAGTATAGAAAATGAGAATAGAGGGATGGGTAAAATGGAAATGGACTCCAGAGAAAAATTTCTTTGAAATATGAGATATCATGATGTATATCTAAAAAAATAATAATGTACACATTATATTTGGGGACATTGAATTTGACAGCAAATGCACAGAAAGTGTAAACATTTGGGATCCACAGAAACAAAGAAGCTTATAGCATAATTTCCTTCAATAAGCAGACAACCAATTGAGGTTGATACTAGAACTGTTAGAAATCTGTCCACATGGCCTAATGTCTACTTACAAAACTTCACCACATGCAAAGACAAAGATCCAAACATTATCTCCATACTACACACATTTCTTACCACTGCATATATTACCATCCCACACACCTGTTCAGAAAAGCATGTATATATGGAATGGTATCCTCGATTAGTTTAAGCACAATCTGAGTGAATCTATGAGAATTTGTTTTTCAAGATTGATCAAATTTAGGTATAGGAAAGACGGGAACTACTATTGCTACAAATTTCTGAGAATTCTGCAACAGAGACTACAAATAGTTCAAAAATATTAGGACAATGGCCTGAGATTCTAAATGAAAAGATATTTCAAAAAAGTTGAAGAGACTCAAAACCAAGATTTCAACTAAGTCAGAACCTGTTAGCTTAATTATGAAAAAAGTTGAAGGTGCCTTAATAACCACTAAATCTTCCCAATTGGTCTTCTTCAATATGATCAGATATTTTTAAAATATATAAAAGGAAGTAAGGTAGGGGTGCCTGGGTGGCTCAGTCATTAAGCTTCTGCCTTCAGCTCAGGTCACAATCTCAGGGATCAAGCCCGACATCGGGCTCCCTGCTCATTGGGGAGCCTGCTTCTCCCTCTCCCACTCCCCCTGCTTGTGTTCCCTCTCTCACGTGGTCTCTGTCAAATAAATAAATAAAATTAAAAAAAAAAAGGAAATAAGGTATAACCAAGGCAAGAATGCAGACCTGCTGGTTAGACTGTGTAGTAGGCAAAATTAATCAATGGTCTCCAAAAATGTCCAAATCCTAATCCCTGGAACCTATGATTAGGTTAACCTTTTATGGCAAAAGGAACTTTGCAGATGTCATTAAATTGAGATGGGAATGTTATCCTGGATTATCAAGGTGAACCCAATCTGATCACACGAAGACACAGAGAACTTTTCCCTGCTGTGATCACAATATTATGCGGCTACAGAAGAAAGGTCAAAGAGATGTGATGTGAATAGTAACAATCTGCCATGTTGATGATGAAGATGGAGTAAGGGAGCCAAAGAATATGGGTGGCTTCAAGAAGCTGGGACAGACAAAGGTTCTTCACTACTACTTCCAAAAAGAAATGTAGGCCTGTCTACACCTTGATTTAAATCCAGTGGGGTCAGTGTTGAACTTCTAAATTACAGAACCATAAAATGATAAGCCTGTGTTAATTCAAGCCAAAAAGTCTGTGATAATTTGTTACAGAAGCAATAAAAAACTAATATACACTATAATGAAATAGAACTTAGGTTTAAGGAAAAATATTTCTGGGGGTGTCTGGGTGGCTCAGTCATTAAGCGTCTGCCTTCGGCTCAGGTTGTGATCCCAGGGTCCTGGGATCGAGCCTCACATTGGGCTCCCTGCTCGGCAGGAAGCCTGCTTCTCCTTCTCCCCCTCCCCTGCTTGTGTTCCCTCTCTGTGTCACTCTCTGTCAAATAAATAAATAAAATCTTAAAAAAAAAAAGACATAGTGTTTCTGGATTTCAATAGATCACAAAATTTCACAAAATATTCCTGCAGGCAAGATGAAGCAATGGGGCTAGAGAATAGAACCTTCAGGTAGACAACATCATCGGTCATCACAAAGGCTAAGAATTAATGAGAACATGCCCCTTTGGAAGGAGACATTTAAAAGAATGTCCACTAGACAATCCTCATTGACCCTGTCCTAATTAGTTCAATATTTTAATAATATGCAAAATGAGGACACTGATGGCAAGTTGATGAGATAAGGCTGGAAGGGATAGTAAATCTAGTCAGAGGCCATATCTAATCATATGAATCATAATAATAACTATTTATAGAAAGATGATATATCATATGGTAAAGAAAAAGATTATTTTTGTTAATAGTAACAGTTCTGTCATTTCTTGGTTATATTATACTGGGAATGTTATGTGACCTTTCTTTATCCCAGTTCCCTCAAAAATTTCTACCGTACAAATGGTGTTTTGATATTTAAAAAAGAAAATATAGGTGAAAAAAATTTAAATTTTAAGCACTATATATATATTTGTTATTTAATGTAAAATAGCCTACCCAAAATTAAAACTCTGGGAGCTTAGAATGTGGAATATATACATCTTGGAAGCCATTCAAGAAGGAAAAAAAGGGAAAAATGTTATATAACTTCAACTTTAGTAAACTCAACAATGGGCTCTGTCTGCCAAAATAGATAATGTAATCCCAGAATTTAGTGATGGACCAAAAATGTTTGGCTCAAAGGAGGGAATAGCCCCATTCTAGGCTGGTTAGACTATTCATGGGGTATAGCATTCAGTGCTTGACACTGAATTTGGAGAAGTCAAATTATGGTCAAGCATTCAGACTCAGGTGACTACACAAATGAGGAGAGAGAAAACCATATTTTGAGGAACACTGAAGCAATGAGGATATTCAGCTTAAAGAGGAGAAAAAACAGCCAACTTCATGTGGTTGGATGGCTGTTATGTGAGAAATATTGGTTTTGAGTCTCTAGAAATAGAATGAGAATGATGGGTAGAAGTACTAGGTGGTCAGATGTCAGGTCAATATAATAATAATAAACTTGATGATGATGGTAACAGCAAATGTTTATATTGCCTACTAAGGGCCATAAATTATTGTAAGTACTATACAATGAGTCATTTAATCCTTACAACAATCTTATAAGAAGGTACTAATACTATCTCCAATTTAAAGTTGAGGAGCCTGAGACATAACAGTTACATAGTTTGCCTAAAGTCACACTAGTGAGGGGCATAGACAGGATTTAAGCCCAGAAGCCTGTTCCAGAACTATGTAGCCTAACTTTTCTTTTAATTAAAGTATAGTTGACATACAATGTTATATTAGTTTCAGGTATATAACATAGTGATTCGACATTTATATGCATTCTGAAATGATCACCACAGTAAGTCTATTACCATCTGTCACCATACAAGGTTGTTACAATATTATTAACTATATTCCCTATGCTGTACATTGCATCTCTGTGACTTATTTATAACTAAAAGTTTGTACCTCTTAATCCCCTTCACCTATGTCATCCATCTCTCCTCCCGCTCCCACCACTGGCAACCAATAGTTTTTTACCTATATTCATGAGTCTGTGTCTGTTTTGTTTATTCATTTGTTTTGTTTCTTGGATTCCATATATAACTGAAATCATACGGTATTTGTCTTTCCCTGTCTGACTTACTTCATTTAGCACAATACCCTCTATTTTTTCTTAAAGATTTTATTTATTTATTTGACAGAGAGAGAGACAGCGAGAGAGGGAACACAAGCAGGGGCAGTGGGAGAGGGAGAAGCAGGCTTTCCACCAAGCAAGGAGCCCCGATGTTAGGCTCCATCCCAGGACCCTGGGATCATGACCTGAGCCAAAGGCAGACACTTAACGACTGAGCCACCCAGGCACCCCGCACAATACCCTTTAGATCCATCCATGTTGTCACAAATGGCAAGATTTTATTGTTTATTATGGCTAATATCCCATTATGCATATATGTGTATTCCATTGTGTATATATACACACACACAAATCTTCTTACCTGTTCATCTATCTATGGACACTTGGGTGGCTTCTATATCTTGGTTATTGTAAATAATGCTTCAGTGAACATAGGGGTACACGTATCTTTTCAAATTTTGTTTTCTTCAGATAAATACCCAAAAGTAGAATTGCTGGATTATATGGTAGTTCTATTTTTAATTTTTTTGAGGAACCTCCATACTATTTTTCCATAGTGGCTGCACCAATTTACATTCCCACCAACAGTGTTCCCTTTTATCTACATCCTTGCCAACGCTTATTTCTTGTCTTTTTGATACTAACCATTCTGACTTTGTAACAGTCTGAGCTCTCTGAAATGCAAAAGATTATCTTGAAAGGTGGGTGAACAAAATGGCCTTTAAGTTTGTTCTTTCCTTCACTAACATTCACTCATCTTTCATTCACTAGTTCTTCCTGAGCCAGGTTCTGTGCTGGGTAAATACCAGCATGAACCCATGATAAATTTCCTACCTTGATATAGTTACAGACAGGTGGAATATATAGGCATTAGCCAAATAATTGACTTATTATTGCTGCAATGGAGAAGTACAATATGATATAAGAATATATCATGGAGGATCCCTTTTTTTTCCCCCTTTGGTCTGAGATATCTAAGGCAACTTTCTTGAGGAAAGGAATTTTAACCCTTATTTTGACATCTATTGAAATATGTTATCTTGTGACCCCTTATCTTCATTCCTTTATCCCTTAGTATATTATCAGTGTCCATTAGACCCAATTTTTAGTTTCTCTGATGAGAAGTTCTAACTATTTGTAAGGATTGGTATTCCATGATATGTTTCTTTTATTCTTTATTAAAGCTCTTGCAAAGAGAAAATTTACTTTTAAAAAAATCCATTCTATCTCACAATTACAATATGGGTCCATTCAACCTTTTTATAAATCTATGATACTTCTTATCTTTAAACAATTTGCTATTTCTTATTCTAAGAATTATGTCATTGATTAGTATTGATTATTCTCAACAATGCTAAGATTAAAATAAGAAAACAATGATAGGATCATCTAGAAAGTTGATGCAACAGTACAACAAATCCTCAGTATTGTATCATCCTTCAATTTTCATATTGATTGACCAGAGTATTATAGCATTATCTTTTAAGAAAAGATACAAGAAGACTGGAGACACAGATTTGTGGTCTGCTTTTAGTTCTCATTGAACTCAATTGAGAATGCAGAAGTTTTATTTTCTATTCACACTGACAAGGGAAGAAAATTGACAGAAGATGATGATTCGCAATTATTAGATGAGTCAGAAGATGAATGTAAATGACAAACAGCAGCTCTAGATTAGAATATGATGAAACTGATGTTATAAGTAAGATTTCAGACTAGGAGCCTTCCAATGACGATATCCTACATGAATTTTCTCAAATTCAAGATCAATGAGTGAACAATATTTTTGAAAAACAAAAAAGAAATGTAGTGTTCTATCTGCTTAATCACTTACCAGAAAGGACTTCATCATCCCAATATTTTGGGACAAGAGCCTGAACTATCCTGCTTTGCTAAAAGAACAGGTGACAATATCTTTTTATCTTATAGTTCATAGGTAGGTAAATACTGAAGGCATATGTGTATACAAAAGTAACGGGAGGAAATAAATTATGTAATATGGAAAAATGTGTTGATCATTATAATTTTTATTTATAAATCTAAAAATAAAAATGCTCTGCAACTAGAGAAGAAAGAACATGGCCATCTTCAGCAAAATGACACACTGTCAATATTTCAAAAGGTTCTTCAAGTAATACATTTTAGTAATGAAAGTGCCAGAAGAGCCAGATCTGATGATAAGCTAGGACCTACTAGAAATATATTTGAAATGTGAAATCAGTATTTACAAGATAGGTATGTTCCAATTACTTGAGTGACAACTGATAAGCATTAGTTTCATTCAGAAGACTGTTATCCATTTCAGGCTTATATACATTTAAAAAAATGGAAAATATGGAATAAAAATTTGGGTTTGTTCTGCTTAAATTGTTATTAACATTTAATATAAGGTTGTTTTCAGTATTCCTTTATTCTCACTTCCATATTTGCTACATGAACTAAAAAGGTAAAAAGGAAAAAGGATCCATTGGTCTCAGATAGTAAAATGGTGAGCTCACTGTTGAAGACTGAGGGACAGAGGACGGTCCCAGGTGGCAAGAATAGGGCCTGTGATGGCTTCACAAAAGCGTCTCTTCCTTTTAAAGCCTGATTCCAAGGTTGTATGGTTCATACTTCTCTTTGTATATTTCTTTTCAACCTCTCACTTAAGATGTATGTTTAACTCTCTACTCTTATAATGTTCCTTGAGGAAGTGGCATTGATTTTTCTTCTGATTTTCAGAGTAGGCATTATATCAGAAATCCAACTCAAAGAACCAATGCAGATCATGTCAGCAGTCATAATTTAGACTGAATTTTTTCAATAAGAAGAAAAAGAGAGAAAGCACGAACTTCTCCCACTAAGTTGCAAACTATGATTATGTATTAGCTTTCTAGGACTGCCATAAAAAAGAACCACAAACTAAGGTGGCTTAAAACAACAGAAATTTATTCCCTCACAGTTTTGGAGAACAGAAGTCTGAAATCAAGTGTTGGCAGGGTGGATCCTTTTGGTAGGCTATGAGAGAAAATCAATTCCATGCCTCTCTCCCACTTCCTGGTGGTTGCTAGCAACACTTGGTATTCCCTGTCTTATATATGCATCACTCCTATCTGCCTCAGTCTTCATATGGCATTCTCCTTTCTGTGTTTCTGTGTGTAAATTTTCCTCTTCTTATAAGGACACTGATCATATTGGATTTAGGACCCATCATAATCCAATATGACCCCTCTTCTTAACAGGATGGCAACTTAAAAGACTCTACTTCTCAATACACATTCACAGGTTCCTGGGGAATATGAAAAGGAGGCTGGAAGGGGGGGACTATTCAACTCAATGCACACTATTTTTATCAGAAATAACCCCATTAATTCAGGAGATATAAGGGCCCTTATATAGAAATGTAAGGATTGCATAGAGAACATTTGATAATTTACAAGGAGAAAGAAGTCCAATATTTGAATAAAAGCACTTGAAATTAAATACTGATAAAGTAAATAATATAGTTAAAGATTTCTTTTTAAGTCTTGGTTAAAGCTTCAAGTGTTTTATGAGAAATCTAAAACAACCTTAAATTGAAATTTGGAGTGTTTTTCTTTTGCTATCTTTTTTTAGTTTTTTTGGTTTTTAATGAATTTTTACTTCATCCTGCATCTCAAAAACAGCATGTTATTGCTACTCTTTGCTTGTTTTTCCTCTATAGGGCCTAAACCACCCTCTAGTGGACAATATCAAATACCATTTGATAAGGCTCAAGCCTGAGAAATTTAAGCGATTAAGGATCCATTTAGTTATCCACATTTCTGCAGCCTAGGATATTATTTTGCTCCCAAGTTGCTTCCCTATCAAAATATGGATTTTTTTATGTTAACTTTCATTTCTAATTCTGTGTTACCAATGACTTCCTGTTTCCACAATTGCAAGACTTTGTGGAATAAATTGTTAAAATACTTTGAATGGAATAACACTCACGATACCTGTTAACAGTAATGAGACCTATGTGAGGACTCACCAGTCACCACTGTGAGGCCACATTGCCCTAAAGTGCTCCAAATTATTATTGAAAGTTTTAAAGTTAATGTCATTATCAGAAATGTACTAATGATAATTTTACTTTATATTTTTCTCTTAGTTACTACTCATTTTTTACTGATACTTTATATACTGGAGAAGAAAAAAAAAGAAACCTCTTTCTTTTAGAGAACCAAGAATTTATTTGTTTGGACTCATGTATTGAATGGACAGGCAGGAGGTGATACAGTCAATGGTGAGTGACACATTGTGCTCCCTGGAGCTACCTGTGTGGCATCTTACAATCTTTTGTTATGTTTCATATGGTTTCTGCAAAATTCCACTTCAAAATTATCCCCTGCCTGGGTGCATTAAGGATGTGAGGCTTTTCATTTACAAAACCCTCGGTGATCACTCTTTGCAGTCTGCTGGTAAGTAGAAAAGCTGCCTAGACTGAAGTGTTTGTTATCTAATTTTCAAAGGAAGTCTTTTGGACTAAGACATGCATTGATTGACATCTCCATTGTATTAGGTTCTTGTGCCAATGAAAAGACTGTAGAAGTGGTACTTAGCAAGAGATATTAATTATGACCCCTCTCCCTTTAAGTCTTCTAGCCAGAAGAAACTGAAAGCAACTCACCTTCAATAGAATTGATGATGTAAGTCATGTCCTGGTAGGCAAGTGGGTTCTTGGTCTTCTTCAGGAAAACAACTGCCCAGACAATGAGTTGAACAGTTGCTTTCTTCCTACCACAACTACCACAAAATCTTTTCAAAAAAGTGTTAATGAGGCTGTTTTTGGAGTTCACCTACTACTGTTTCAACCAGCATTACATTTAATCAGAAAATAATTATATCAATAAATTAGAAAATACAAAGAGAATTCCTCATAACTTAGGGATACACTGTAACAATTTTAAAAAGATATAGAAGAAAAAAAGAATTTCTATGCCCCCCAATCAAGAATCTTATTTCATGATTTGGTCATTAGGATGGCCACTTGACAATTTGAGGTTCTGAAATACAAAAAGTAGAAACAATTCCTCTATAGTTTTGGGAATTAAATGGTAGATAATTCTGTAAACACCTCCTTGCCACACACATGCACATACACAACACACATACATATGAATATACACACACAGAGCAAAGGACTACTTTAGACAAATTACATATTTGTTGGAAAAAGAGAAGAATCTTTTCAAGAGTCACATGTATTTATGTTCTTGACCAATGAATCTGAACTTGGAAAATCTTAAATATTCAGCTGAAATAGGAAAAATGGCATAATAATAATAATTTATTGAACATGTACTATGTACCAAAACCTGTGTGAAGTATTTTGCATGTATTAACTCATTTAATCCTCAGAATAACCCTATAAAATGGGCACTATTCTTACCTCCAATGATATATGCAGAATTTTTCTTAAGAATGTTGCACACATTTCCGTCTGATTTATTCAAAATAGTTTGACAAATACTATAATTTTCACATTGATCTCTTCATATGCTCTGAATATCTTAGTCTTCAAAAGTTATTTGCTTTCTGTTTGAATGTTTTATAATCAATACACTGAAATGCAAACTTCACACATAGAAAATATATGGACCCTGGTTTCATTGGAGGAGATAAATATGAAGTGTATACCTTTGTAAATCTCATGAAATGTTGTGATAAGAATCACCTTCCATGCCCTTTGTTTAATTCCACTTTTCCAACCTTCCTGGTCCCCTATAACCCAATAGATTGTTTCATATTCTAATAATCATCTTTTCAATGAAATCTCCATAAGCTATGTTACTTTTCCCACTAATCATGGTGAGTTGTCGAGGCTTGCTAAGAGAGCATAAATTATTTTATATGGTTAATTGCCCAAGACCATCATAAACAAAAAAGAAAGATGCCCCAAATAATCAGCCACTAATGAGAACCATATTAATAGAGATTGCAAGGAAAGGATAAATTTGAGTAAAAAAAATTGAGTAATATTTTGTACTTGAAGTTACAAAATATTTTGTACTTGAAGGAGAAAGACCATGATGATGCCCAGATTAATAGCTTAGATTAATAGTTTATGGCCAGTGCCATAAACAAGAGGAGGAGAGTCAGGATAGAAATTGCCCAGAAGAGACAACAGAGAGAACATGGAAGTACAATGAAATGGTTCACATGTACATCTTCATTAGATTTTTATGTATACAACTCAGCAGGTTATGAAGTTACAATACATCTAAACAGCTATATCAGATGCCTCTAACCCCCACTCCCACCCAACCTTTGTCCACTTAAATCCAATTGGCTTTATCTCTTACTCCAGTGCCTGCCTGGAGACTGTAGGCTTCTACCTGATCCCTACCAGTGCAACCTGATAGCACCCACCTGGTGTACCATACCTCTCTGGTTTCTGCGCCAGGACCCTTGTAATCCCAAAATTCAGAAAGACCCGACAGAACCCACTAGCACTCACACATGTCTTATCCAGAAATGCAAAGGAATTAACTTCTATCCTCGACCTCACCCTTGACCAATGGGGAATGGGAACCAATAGATCAATGTTTTTCCCTTTGATTACTTGGACAGAGAGTTCTGAGTATCATGTCATAGGCTCCTCAGAAAGTCCCATGCAATAAAAGCAATGTTGCCCCTCACTGCGGCCAAGCCCATAATCATCCCTGTGCTGTTCCTCCCTCCCTGTTTCACTCTTCCTGCCCCTCCCTCTTGCTCCCTGAAGTCATTTCCTGAATAAACTACCTACATGCTGGGCTCTGCTTCATGTCTTATGCTCTGCTTTCTGGGAAGCCACACTAGGGCAGTGGCCAAAGGCATTTTAAATTAAATAGCAAGTGAGAGATATGAAGTATAAACTTTTTGCCACAAACTCAATAGCTTATGTTGGTAATTCAAATAACTGAAAAGTTACTATTTAATTTATTTCAGGATTAATGCTGATGTTATTAATAGCAGAGAGAATTTGAAAAATTAATAATACTGCATTATAAGGTGGTAAATTATTGCCTTTTATACTTTACTACAGACATCAGTAATTCAAAAGTGGTAGAGCATAGTATTATTTTAAATATTGGCAAGTCAACAATGTGTCATGAGTAAATCTATTATTAGCAAAGTTCCTAATGTGTAATATTGTATTTTCTACTTAGTCCCTTTAAAATATAGTACAGAAAATGGAAAGGATTTCCATTAAATAATGCAGAAGTCTGTATTCATTATATTGAATCCTGAATGATTTCTGAAGATGCAAATACATATTTCCCTCCTTCACAAAGGATAATAAAGAATAAAAATATAGACATTTGGTAATTTATATAGTTGTTGAGCCTATTTTCATCTATTCATTAGGCAAATGACAAAATAGTCTAGATTAAAAATGAAACAATAAAATTAAAATTATCATATTAAACAATATTTGGATTAAAGATGTTATTCTTAATATCCCTGAATAATTATTATTTTATAATGTTTGAAAATTTTTAATTACAGATATTACAGCAGAAAAATAAAAGTGCAGAGACTACCAGTATTTAGTGAGATTTCCTGAGAGTAATCCTCCTCAAAATAGGCTTTTCTAGCAAAAGCCTATTTGTGAAGCTCCTTGATAACCTTTGTATATATTCACAGATTGAATCATGGATGGAAAGCATGGTATTGTGCTATAAGTCTTTTTAAAAGCAACTTCCCATTTGTACCATAGTTTAGAATGGAAAGCTGAGAAGAAACTAAGGATGTAGTGTAAATCAGCCAAGTCAGGAGGCATGATATTACTAACATAAGTGGTTAGCATCAATATGTTACAACCCCTAGTACCTTACATTATGTAACTCAATTCTGACCCTTTAAAGAGACTGTCACTTACATAATTACCATTCCTTCCTCTTAGTATAAGCAATTAAAACTTTCCTTGTGGATCTTACATACAACTACCACCTAAATATAAGTGGGTTGCTAAGCATATGCCAACAGACAAGAACAGACACCCAGCAGTGGGACTACAGAAGCATAACTCCGCACTCTTATTTAAGAGTGCTATACATCAACTTTGTGTTTGGTTTTTATTCAGCATGGAACACAAATGTTCATCCCAAATGCACTTGCTTAGGGGAGAAAATGAGCAAAAGCATTAATTTCCAAAAGCTTGGGGATTTTTAAAAAGTGTCAAAAATGATTAAGTTTGGGGGTTAGAAAGTTTTTCTGTTTGTTTATTTTGTTTTCTTTGGTTTTTACCATTTTATGAAGCCTCACATATCCCAATTTAGATTAGTGGCTAAATACAGAAATGCCAATCTGGCTGTATTTAATGGCTGATATTTAACTGGAAAAGTTTAGACAGAATTTTACTTTTACGTTGAGTAGCTCTGCAAAGTCAGTTATTTTAAAAAGTGTGTCTTGCACAGGTCAGCCTTTCCTGAAATAAGAAAATATGGATTATAAGATTCATTTCCTTAAATCAAGCCTCGACAAGGTCTTAAATTAAAAATAACAAATCATTATCACCTAACACCTATTAAGATGGCTTTTATCAAAAAGACAAGAAATAACAAGTGCTGGCAAGGATGTGGTGAAAAGAAAACCCTGTACACAGTTGGTGGGAATGTAAATTGGTGCAGCCACTACAGAAAACAGTATGGCGGTTTCTCGAAAAATTAAAAATATAGCTACCATATGATCCAGCAATCCCACTTCTGGGTATATATTCAAATAAAAGGAAATCAATATCTTGAAGAAATACTTACACTGCCATGTTCACTGCAACATTATTCACAACAGCCAAGATATGGAAATAACCTAAGTGTCTGTTGACAGATGAATGGATAAAGAAGATGTGGTATACACACACACACACACACACACACACACAAGGGAATCTTATTCAGTGTAAGAAGGAAATCCTGCCATTTGCAAAATCACGGATGAACCAGAGGACATTATGCTAAGTGAAGGAAGAGAAAAACAAATACTGTATGATCTCTGTATATGTGGCAACTGAAACAACAACAAAAAATCAAACTCATAGAAATAGAGAATAGAACTGTGATTAGCCAGGACTGAGGGATGGAGGAAATGGGGAAATAATAGTCAAAGGGTACAAGTCTTCAGGTGTAAGAAGAATACATTCTGGGGATTTAATGAACAGTATGGTGATTATAGCTAATAGTACTGTACTGTATACTTGAAATTTGCCAAGAGTGTAGATCCTAAGCATTTGCACCATAAAAAATAAGAAGTGTTAACTATGTGAAGTGATGGATATGTTAATTGACTTGACTGTGGCAATCATTCATAACATATATGTATATCAAATTATCATGTTGTATACTTTAAATATATACACTTTTATTTGTCAGTTATACTTCAATAAAACTGAAGAAAAATAACAAAACATTTTTAAAGAAAACAATTTCTGAATAACTGAAAGTTTCTGTTATAACATATCTCATGCTTTTCAACAATTTAGGGATTTAAATTATCAAATGGAGTGAATATTAGGCAGTTATCAAATACTCTATTTATCTTTTAAATTCCCAAAAGTTATGTATACTCATATGAAAAAAATCAAACAGTAATTCCAAAATATGAACTCTGTGTTTTAATTTAGTTTATACTACTAAAATATTTTAATTCATAAAGTATAGCAGTTAAATATAATTCCGACCTATGTAATCATTAAAAACAAGTATTTTGAGGAGTTTGTGTAGAGCCACATGCTTCATGAAGAACCAAAAAAAAAACATTGTTTAAATAACAACTCAAGCAGAATCCTCTTCATCTTAAAACCAAATACAATACAAAAACAAGCAAGCAGAAAAACAAACAAACAAAAAATGCCAAGAAAACTGTGGATACTATTCTCTAATAATTTGGTGAAGTCTTCATATGTATTGGTTCCATATTTGGAACTTTATACATATTTGGTTCCATCAGCAAAAGATGTCCATATATTCCCTTCCTCTCTCCCACACTCTTCATGTGCTTCCTGATGTGTCACTTACTGAGGCATTGACCAACCAAAGTGACTTAATCCTTTAAAATGTGCCCTTTAAATAACTATCAAAGCCAATGAATAGCTCATATGTACAGGAACACAGTTTCCCTCTCTGGAAATCTCATTCACACCCACACTGTCCACTTCCAAATCTATATCTCCAATTCTGTTCTCTCTCCCAAGCCCTAGACAAACATTTCCAGCTGCCTGCTTGACATTTCCATCTAGATGTTTTCCTTGGAACTTCAAATACAATGCATTTGAAAAGCAAACTTATCTCTCTCTGTCCTTGGATCTTCACACTGTTCTCTGGCCTGTTTTTGGAAATAACTCCACCACAATCGCGTAAGTGGAAAACTTCAGGTTTATGTTCAACTTCTCCATCACTGATGCTGGAGACTGTGTGGATACAGGTAAATGGTCAAACTTTTTAAATGAGACCCTCCTATTTCCCCTTATACTTATCCCCTACTTTTTTTTAATGTATTAAGTATATTTATTTTTTTTAATTTTATTATGTTATGTTAATCACCATACATTACATCATTAGTTTTTGATGTAGTGTTCCATGATTCATTGTTTGCGTATAACACCCAGTGCTCCATGCAGTACGTGCCCTCTTTAATACCCATCACCAGGCTAACCCATCCCCCCGACCCCCTCCCCTCTAGAACCCTCAGTTTGTTTCTCAGAGTCCATAGTCTTTCATGGTTCGTCTCGCCCTCCGATTTCCCCCGCTTCATTTTACCCTTCTTACGACCTTCTTCTTTTTTTTAACATATAATGTATTATTTGTTTCAGAGGTACAGGTCTGTGATTCAACAGTCTGACACAATTCACAGCACTCAGCATAGCACATACCCTCCCCAATGTCTATCACCCAGCCACCCCATCCCTCCCACCCCCCACCACTCCAGCAACCCTCAGTTTGTTTCCTGAGATTAAGAATTCCTCATATCAGTGAGGTCATATGATACATGTCTTTCTCTGGTTGACTTATTTTGCTCAGCATAATACCCTCCAGTTTCATCCACATCATTGCAAATGGCAAGATTTCATTCCTTTTGATGGCTGCATAATATTCCATTGTATATATATATACCACCTCTTCTTTATCCATTCATCTGTCGATGGACATCTTGACGCTTTCCACAATTTGGCTATTGTGAACATTGCTGCTATAAACATCAGGGTGCATGTACCCCTTCGGATCACTACATTTGTATCTTTGGGGTAAATACCCAGTAGTGCAATTGCTGGATTGTATGGTAGCTCTATTTTGAGGGACCTTCATACCGTTTTCCAGAGTGGCTGCACCAGCTTGCATTCCCACCAACAGTGTAGGAGGGTTCCCCTTCCTCCACATCCCCGCCAACATCTGTCATTTCCTGACTTGTTAATTTTAGCCATTCTGACTGGTGTGAGGTGGCATCTCACTGAGGTTTTGATTTGGATTTCCCTGATGCCGAGCGATGTTGAGCACTTTTTCATGAGTCTGTTGGCCATTTGGATGTCTTCTTTGGAAAAATCTCTGTTCATGTCTTCTGCCCATTTCTTGATTGGATCATTTGTTCTTTGGGTGTTGAGTTTGATGAGTTCTTTATAGATTTTGGATACTAGCCCTTTATCTGATATGTCATTTGCAAATATCTTCTCCCATTCTGTCAGTTGTCTTTTGGTTTTGTTGACTGTTTCTTTTGCTGTGCAAAAGCTTTTTATCTTGATGAAGTCCCAATAGTTCATTTTTGCCCTTGCTTCCCTTGCCTTTATCCCCTACTTTTTATTCCTAGTGTCATCATCTTACCTTAGGCTACTAGTATCTCTCACACAATTTACAGACACCTCTAACTGATAGCTCCTTCTCTGGAGCAGGGATAGACTGGTGTCCCTCTCCCATTCAAGTCCATTGTTTACAGTGCTACCAAGTCAATCTTCTTAACATGGCACTGAATGGATCCCCAATTTACTGACAGAAGTCCAAAATCAAGTCCTCCATGGCACAGGGCCATCCAGAAACCTATCCCTTTCTCTTTCCAACACTCTCAAGTACCTCTACTCCAGCCAACACAGATTGCTCACCATTTAACAATCATCTCCCACACTCATCTCCTATGAGATTTTATTGGAAAGATTCCATGGGTTTATAATTCCTCTTTTACTACTCCAACTTCTTCAAATCCTAATAATGCTTCAAGAATCAGCTCCTGGGCTACCCAACAATGCTTGATATAGTACTCCATGTAACTCACATGCAACAGGGATTAAATTATGCACCAAAATCCTGAATTGCAACAAGAAAACATCTCTTAACTCCAGGTCCTACATGGAGAAGTGGTGTGATGTTTGACTATGGGAAACAATCAGAGAGGCAAATCTTTTGAGTAATGAAGTCAAGTCTCCCAGGTAGAAATCTAATCAGAAGTTATTCTTATTTTCTCCTAACATCAGGGAGTCTGGAAAAAAAAAAAAATTCCTCCCATTGCAGCTGCAGTAAACATTTTTTTTTTTTTTCTGGAGGCATTTACATGCATTTTGAAGAGCACATAAAGAACTGTCTCTCCAGCATCGTGCAATTATGTGTGATAACAAATAGACACAGAAATAGCTAGTGCAGGAGAAGTTGATGCGTCCTGGAGACCGAACATTAACCAATTGCATGCAAATAAACTAAAAATTCTTTTCAATTAGTGTAGCACTCTGCTATACAAGAAAGAGACCAGCACAACATGAAAAAGCCTGATTCAGCTTGAGATGCAGCAAGAAACTAAAGGATGATGCAGAATCAGGACAGAGATATTATTCTAGCAACTCCTGGCTAAAAGATTTTACTCATAACCTAATGACAAGGGACTGGTAAACCAGACTTACATTATAGAAATGCACATTATAGAAACGTATATGATTTCCATTTACCCTATATTAACGTGCAGAAAGAGCTATGGACATATCTACAAATTCCTTAATTTTAGGTTTCAATTCTAAAGCAGAATCTCACCTTTAGTTTCCTCATAATGTGGCAAACTATAAAATTTCTTATTTGATAATTAACATTTCTATACTAAAGATTTGTGAAATTCTAAACTAAAACAAGTTTTACAATGGTTTTATTTGATTTTTTACTATACAAAACACTGGGCATTTTCAAGATGGAAATGAAAGAAAGCACATTTACAACTAGTTTAAATGATAGTAGCAACAGGATTTTAAAAATGAATTCCAGGTTCCTGACCTTGTATCATTAATTATAGCTTCATAGACAATCATGGTACCAGAGAGCCAGGTGCCATCTTGAATTTGGTTTTCTAGAAGGCACATTCTTTTCTGTCCTTGTTTTCTGCCTCAGAAATGACATTAACTTGATAAGATAAAACTACATTTGATAAAAGAAGGCACAAGCAGGCATGACAGTCACATCCTTAAACTTGGAGAGTTTCCAGTATTTCTATAGGATTACTGCAGGGCATTCAGGGCCTTGGTACTTAAACACTCAAACAGTCAACAGCTGTCAGGCTGCCAACAAACTGTCTTTTTTGGTAGCAGCTGTGTCTGCTGTCACTAGCTTCTTTCACACACTTGTAGTAAACCAATGGCAAATGTTTTTTTGCCTGGGTTATTAACACATCACTGCAGGGGACAAAAGAATGAGAGGGAATGCTCCTTTATTAGACAACTGAAGAAAGCAGGGAGAGTGAAAAATTAAAAGGTATATTTTATTAACTGTATTAGAAAATTATAACTGATACATACTTCAGAGTTATTTAGTTCCTAATTCTCTTGTTTAGGTTTCACCACATGCTCACAGATAGAAATGAAGTATGAATAATCAAATACCTAAATTATTTTTCACATGTAAGTTGCTATCTTTCCGACCACAACCAATTTACAGTCCACCTCTACTGTCTCCCTTCTCTTCATTTAGAATATGAACCCAATCTTTTCCAAAGCATTGGCAGCTCCTGGAATTTGAAGAAGGTCAATAGGTTTTAAGAGATTTCTGAGATCCTATAATACAAATCATAAAGAAGAGAACTGGTTCACTTTCTATGCAGCATCCATTACCAGTTTACCCTCCTATTTTTGATTCCCTTTTATCTTTCTCTATTTTTCTTCTTCTATCCTGAATGGAACATGGAGCAGCATTTGATGGATGAAGCAATTGGAAAGGGGGAGATTAGAATAATGTGTACTAGGGAGACAACCAAGTAATAAGGACAATTCTCCATTTTTAAGGTCTCAAAATAGTCTTGACATCCAAATTCATACTTTGGCAACTAACTAAACACATAATGGAAAAAGCAAAAGGAAACAATCTTCAATGGCTCACAAACTACCCTCAGGTTCCCTTACAAAATAGAGGCAGACACAATTATTCCTTGTTTTTTCCTACCTCCTTCTTAATTCTATCTCTTTCCAGTTCCAGACTATATTTTATTATGCTTGCCTCCAAAATTCCCAATCCTAAGACAAACTCATTTAAAAGGACCCATAACCCAATATTAACTCCCTCTCCTCCTGATCACTAAGCAAAGTTTAGACACTTAGTTTGATCTCAGCTGACCGAGTTGAGATTTAGCTAAAATAACTGACGTTAATGTCATTCAGAGGGAAGGACCTCAGGCTTGATCTGGAAGGTGGAGGTAGAAGGGGCACATGAACTGGACTCTCTGAGCAAGACCAAATCTGTATCAAAGACCCCTGACAGAAGAACATCTTGTTATGCTGCTTGTAATCAGGGTTAAAATCAAATACTTTCCTGAACTGCATGAGAACAAGTGCCTAAACAGGTGGTATATGAGACATTGTCACTCCGTTATGATAGGCAAATGCCAGGAGAGATTATTCTGGTGGAAATAATCAGGCAGAGAATACCCAAGAGTGCTTATGGCATTTCTAAATGAAATATTCACACAGAGCTTAGACTTTAGCAGAAAATAAAAACCAGGTAAATCATACCAGAGGGAACAGTCAGAACAAAACTTAAAGCAAAATATTTTCTAACATCTGCAGTCATGTGCTCTGCTGGAAAATGTGAAAGATGGATTCCCTCTGGTAGCAAATGAGAAATTCAGTGGAAGTATTTACAACATTCTGTATATATTCATTGGAACATATGGCTCAATGAATTATTCTACATGATAAATCTCCACTGAGGCAGCCTGCTACCCACTCAGGCCCTGAACCTTCTGAAAGTAGCAAAACCTCCTGCCAAGCGGTGTCATTCAGAAGAACAGAGGGTAAGAGAAAATAATTGCATGCAGCATTGGTTATTTGAGAGTTTTCCTATGATCTATATAAAACAAGGGAAGATGATTCTGTTTGACTTCATCTGAGAGTTCTTCGAGGTGGGGGGTGGGGGACAGAGTCTATTTTTTTCCTCATCAGTGACTGCAGGGAAAGCAGGTAGTATTTAGTAGGCAGACTCTGGTTTCTAGACATATTCCAATCCACTTCCATCTATCTGGATTTGGAGCATTATGGACCTCTTCCAACACATTCTTGGCTCTGTGTCCTGATTATCCAGAGTTGTGTTAATGAACAAGATGCACTGATTTACATCGGAGGCACAATCTTTCCAAGAGAAGTTCCTTTGTGGATGATTTTCTATACCTGACTTGAGAAGATGATGTTCTCTACTGAATTACACCAGAGCAATGGATTTGCAGAAATTGGATGTGGGCTCTGAAAGAGACACAGTACACTTTCCATGGGACCAAAGTGGCAATCAGGTGTGCTCAGAAATCAAGACCAAATTTTAGAGAACTAATGTCTTTATAGTTTTATCATCTCATCTACTCCTCACCAAACTGTGTGAAGTAAATAGTATAACTATTCCTATTTCACAGCTCAGAGACAGATGGTCAAGTGCCCATCCTAAGCAGGAGCTTCACTTAGTCCTGTTTCTATGTCTCAAGTCACATTTTATACATAGAGTGGACACTTAGATATGAAGGAATTAAAGTACTACACATGGTTCAGTGTTTGCAAAAACTACCTCTAGATATATGGAGTTTCCAAAGAGTTACCATGAGGACAACTGTGGAAAAATTATATAATTATACATTTACATCTACTTATTAACTGTTGAATCTATTTAAAAGAGAGGGAGGTCAAAAACTCTACCTTTAAATATAAACAAAAACATTAGAGTAGGAAGTTAGTGTACCTATTGATTGTATTTGCAAAACTGTTCTTTTCTCATTAGAAAACCTTAATATAAATGAACAAATAATAATTCTGAGAGTTATGCTGTGTTCTAAAGAGTGGCAAATCGGTATTTTTTTAATTTACAAAACAATTTTTTAAATGGTTAGATTTTCAAGGAACCTAAATTTTGCCTAGATAACATGACTAGAAAAGTCTGAAAATGAGGCCTAAGTAATAATCTGGTAACAACCAATTCAAACTTCTAATCTAAAAAGTAAAGTACAATGTGTCACCCCCTCTCTACTATTCTCTCCTCACTAACACTACCAAGGATCAGAATTAGCCAGATAATTATCATTTCACAACACTAGTGTCACCCCTGCTGATGACAGTTTAACCAATACTGTCACAAATTTACATGGGTGATTTTGAGTGATAAGCATGTGTAGAAGTGTGCTATACTTTATGTGACTATAATAAATTCAATCTGCAATCTTTGCGATGGCTGTTCACAGGCCCTGCATTACTTACTTGATGCCTTTAGGATGGCCTCCACTCCCATGCTGCATCCTGTTGATGAAAGCACTAGAATAGACCCATGGAGATTGGCTCCAGATGAGTATAGGTTTGCCTTGATGACCTAAATTCATTTACAAAGGATATCAGTTTGAAAGTTTAGATATGTAGCTCAAGAGGAATGAGCTGTTTTTAAGAATCATCCTGAAAATACAATCTAAATAAAGGAACATGGGGAATTATCGAGAGAAATCAATGTAGCTATAGATAGATCAACGCAGTGAGTTTGGATTTTTAAAAGATGTATAAAAAAAGTGGAAGGAAACTCTCATAGCCAGAAACAGAGAAAACATATTATCACAAACCTGGGAGGAAAAGATTAAGAAGAATATAATTAAGATGGCAAAAGTCCTACACTGAGGCTTTAAAATAAAATGCTAAAAACTCTAAAATGACTTTACAGAATATATTGCTTGTGAGAACACGATTTTAAGACAGACCTGATTTTAATCCTGGCTTTGTTGTTTCTTTAGCTGTGTGGCCTTGGCAAATTTACCTAATATTTCCTGTTTATGGCTTCTGCATTTGTTTTTTGGGTTCTCTTTTGTTTTTAAGATTTATTTATTTACTTGAGAGAGAGTGGTGGGGAGGGGCAGAGGGGAAAGGGAGAGACAATCCTCAAGCAGACTCCCTGCTGAGCATGGAGCTCAACGAGGGGCTCAATCCCAGGACCCTGAGATAATGACCTGATCCGAAAGCAAGAGGCAGGTGTTTAACCAACTGAGCTAGCCAGGCACCCCTGGTTTCTGCATTTGTAAAATTAGAATAACAATACTTCTACATTGTTTTTTAAGGCCTGAATAAAATAACATAAATAAAACACTTAGCCCCATATCCACTACATAGTTAGCACACAATGAACATTTGCTTTATTTAAGTGCTTGGAAAAAGAGATGGTACGGCCTCAGATAGGAGATACATGATACAATGATAACCACAGTCAGAGAAAAAGCAAAGCTATTCAATTTCCATTTTACTTCCACTTCTTTAATAAAAAGAATGATCCTCAAACTGGAAATCATAGAACAGACTTGGTTACCAGGGGACAGAGTTTAAAGTAGACAAGGAGGGGTGCCTGGGTGGCTCAGTCAGTTAAGTGTCTGCCTTTGGCTCAGGTTATGATCACAGGGTTCTGGGATCGAGCCCTGCAACGGGCTCCCTGCTTTGCAGGGGGTGGTGGGTAGTGTTCTGCTTCTGCCTCTCCCTCTGCCCCTCCCCCTGCTCATGCTTTCTCTCTCTCTCTCAAAAAAATAAAATCTTTAAAAAAAAAATAAAGTAGACAAGGAAATGGTAAGAGAAAGCCAAGTTGCTTCAAATTACCTTTAAATCTCAAGCACAAATGAAACATATACAAGGGCAGTCAAAGAACATCCATGTGCAGTTGTGGAATGGCTATTTGCAAATATCTAGACAATGGGATAAGACTCAGAAAAACTGAACATAGTCAAAAATCTCCCCAATTTTCAAAAGTGAGAGAAAGCAGACTTTGGAAATTATAGCATGCTATGCAGTATCAGCTTTTGCCACAATCTCCCTACTTCCTGCTCTGGCTTTTTGTTATGCTCTGCTCCTCAAGGGAGAACCCAGCAATGAATCCATCAGGGTCAGACTTCCTTCTAGAACCAATCTTTTGAGACAAGATGTTATGGACTGAAAGTCTGTGTCCCCCAAAATTCATATGTGGAAATCTAAGCCCCCAATATGAATGTATTAGGAGATGAAGCCTTTGAGAAGTAATTAGGTTATGAGGGTAGAGCTCTCATGAATGGGATTGTTCCCTTATAAGAAGAGACAGGAGAGCTTGCTCAGTCCCAGCTCTCCACCGTGTGAAGATACAAGAAGACAGCAATCTGCAAACCAAAAAGCAGACCCTCGCCAGACACCTTAAACTTGCACTTCCCAGCCTCTAGAACAGTGAGGAATAAATGTTTGTTGTTTAAGCCACCTAGCCCATAATAATTTGTTATAGCAGCTCGAGCTGACCCAAGATGGATATTAATCTTATCCTACAAGTGAGAATTAGAATTGAGTTCTTTATGTAGTTCTAACACTCATGACCCTTTTTGCTAAGTGTCCTGGTCCCCACCACCCTCCATGCTTCCTTTTATTCAACTCTGCAAAATTTTAAAAACAAACTTTTAAATGGGTATTTTGTGGACATTTTTCAAATTAAACTAATTACTAGCAGTTACATGGGCTCCACTGAGAAGAAATCATGCCAATTTCATTTCTTTTGCAATAGAATTTCTACATTTGTAAAGAATAATCTACATAAAGTAGATGAATTCCAGAAAGAAATATGACCAATTTTTCTATGATTCTCTAGGAGAATTAGAGGCTGGATTATAGTAGAATCCAGGGGATTCATAGCTACATGAACTATATACAAACAGTAAATTAATATATTGATATCAGCTCAAGGTAGCATACCAGGTGAGACATACACTTCACCCTGCCCTTTTCAATTTTTATCAGTGATCTGATTAAGTCACACAAGGCATTTTTACTAAATGGATAGGCATTTTTATTAACTGTATAGGTGATTCTAACTTAAGGGATAGATCCATTTATTGACAATAATTGACAACAATTTTTTAAAAAATCTTGTTGAGTTAGAAGAGTAGATTGTATCTAACAATATGCAACTTGATGGAAATAAATATAAAGACTGACTAATGGCTCAAAAAGTCAAATTTACAATTTCAGAATGAGAGAGACCTAATATAAGAATAGTTCTTATAAAATGCTTGTCATAAAATGATAATGAGATGTGGCTGCTAAAACAGATTACCTTGAGTTATAGATAAATATCAATATCAAAAAAAGGAGAGGTATACTACCATTGTACTGTGAATTTTTCCCTCCAAATTTAGAATACTGCATTTTGTCCTGGTCTCTACATTTTTAAAAGATATGACACGCTGGAACTATCCAGAGGATATCAACAAAAATAATGAAGGTTCTACAAATTATGTCATTTGAGGATTTTTAGAATTAACAAAGACTGGAAATGTAAAGGCATAATAAGAACTTAAAAGCAACATTTGAATATTCGAAAGATTTCAGAAGAAAGATTAGAATGAACTTCATGGTAGCTCTAAATGTCAGAACTAAGACTAAAACTCTAAGTAATAGGAAGACAAATTTTAGCCCAGTACAATTTCCAAGTAAATAAAATTGTAATAGTCTTGCAAGAAAGTAAGCTCCTCATCACTGACATGTTCCAACTATGGGTTGAAATGACTATCAGCACTCATTCAAGCACTATGGAAGAAGCTACACTGCGGAACTTCTAAAAGTCCCTTCTACCCCAAACCCATTGGACCATCAGCATTTCCTTTCAAGAGAGATTTTTGAGTGCAGTTTTTCCCAATATTTGATTGCACCTAGCCAGGTTTATTTTAAATTAATTTCCTTTCTCTAATAGCCAAAGAAAAGGTGTATGTTTAGAATTAAGAGAGACATTTTATGGAATTGATGATAAGTTTTTGTAAATACTAGCCCATCTTTGCAGACACCCCAAAGAATGGAGCAGTTGATCATTCATCAGCTGTGACCTCTGGACTAGTTTCTTTACTTGGAGAAAAATTGAAGTTCCACCCCATCACACTTAATACTTGCTTGACTTCACAACTGCAATATGCCCCTCTAGAGAGAGGTTCGTTGTTGGTGTCATGAGCATCGATCGATTGTACCTAAGCTGCTCTCACAATGATTACACCATCCCTCACTCCCCTTAAGTTTCATGGCCCAGAGCATGCCTAGGGCTCACTGCAGGCAGACTCATTCTGATCAATGCAACAAGGCATACAGCATGCATTCATAGAGCCAAAGGCAGTCAGGGTCCCAGGGTACTCCAATTGTAGACAGAATTTCAGCTTTATTAGGTAACTGTCAAATTTGCCTTGGTGTCTCTTAAAATTTTAAATTGGTAGAAAATATAAGTGCAGAAAAGCCATGATAAGTTAACTTAGCAATCTGTTGTAATAAACATATGCACTATGAACATACATTATGGAAATCAGATGGAGAGCCCAGAGAGCGATAATAGAGTAAGAAATGTGAGTGTAGTGAGATCATAAAAATCATAAGTGTTATATATCAGAAAGAGTTTTTCTTTTTAAAGAGCCTGGTCAAGATTTCTGCTTAACATATTTGAGGAGCAACCTACCCCTCTATTTAGCACAATGCACTATTCATTCAAAGGGTACAATAATGCAAAGAAAGTTTTAAACCCAAGAGATCATATACACAAAGAAAGTAAAGAAAGGAGGTATTACAGTGTGGAAGTTGATACCCACATATATTTATTGTCTCTATTGAGAGCCAGACATGGACTTTATGATCTTAATTTCTCTGTCTCTGTATACAGGTCCCAATTGTGTGTTCATTCCAAGATATCTTTCTTTAGCCATGAGTTCCAAAAGAGAAGAGCCTACACATATAAGCTTCCTTTTGTAGGAGCCTCAGTTTAGGGGGTAGGGTGGGGGCAGGGAACATTATTTTAAAAGCTGATGGAAAAATTCTTTAAGTAAAGAAATGCGTTGCTTAGCACAAAATAGCCTTAAAAGGTTATTTTTTATATGAGCAGATAGTTTCCTTGGCATGACTAGAATAGACTTCAAATGAAACAAAGAAAACTCTGCAAATAAAAAAAGGGGGAAATTGAGTTTCCACTAGCTGACCTATAAAGAAAGGTCAACAGCAGCCCTAGGAACCTGGATAAACAGAGGAGATGTGAGAAGTAGGGAAGAAGGCCCAGCAAAATGGCAAGAGAAGGACATGAGGAGGAGAAAGAGCCAGTGGGAAGTTCCTGGAGGTGGTGTGCCCATATTTAAGCAGGGGGATGGTTAATGATCAGAATAAATTGTCTCTCTATTGTGCTTTAATGAAACATGCAGCCTCCTTCCAGAATTACCCCTCATCTTCAGCAAAGTCTATTCACACAATTGTCTTTTGTAAATTTCAAGATGAAAATTGTGGCATAGGAGCTATATTGCCCACTTGGATCTCTCAGAACAGACAGATGGAAATGGAAAAGATTATAAATGAAGATCAATGCTGAATTCATCAGATTCAACAAATTGGAATAAGAAGTGATTAGAACAAGTGGATTTGGTCTGAGATTCTTTGGAAATATTGATTAGTATTCTATAGATGAAGTTAAGATGGATAAGAGATTGAATCATTTTCATTTAAACATTACACAACAGAATGACCCAAATAGGCTAGAAAACTTGGAGACATGGTGGCAACTAAATTCTGGATTAAACACACACAAAAAAATTGACTGTTAACATATGACTTTTGGTGATATTAATGTGGAACAGCTGATCCAGCTCTGCCTCTTAGAGATTCTTTAAGGTCTGGCATGGGGTAGGAAATGAGGTTAGGGCAAGCTGAATGGGAGAGACTCTGGGTCCCTACCCCTACTTCAACCAAAACAGGTCTGATTTTGCATGGTTTCCAAACTGAGATTCTGCATAATATTTCAATTTTAATAAGGGTCCTTATATTAATATATAAATATAAATAAATATAATTAAGATTTCAGTACCATTGCTGAAAATATCTAAACATTGGCTGAATCAGACTAGGCAGTACTTAGAGTTTGTGATATGATGTGTAATTCTCCAAAGATAAGCAAAATGGAGGGGAAAGATGGAGAATGAGAAGAGTGGGCCAGTGCCCAGTCATGACTGGTTTGCCTCTTCTTCCTGGACACACATCTAGACTACAGTTCCAGCCTCTCTTATAATGCTGTGACCATGTGACTGAGTGCTAACTAACAAAATATGAGGGGAAGTAAACTTCACACTTCCAGCCCATTTAAGCCATCCATATTCTTTTCCCTCCTAACTGCTGGGTGTTAATAACCAGGACAATCTTAAAGCTTCAGGCTGAAGATGGCAGTCTCTTAGCCTGAATCTTGGAATGACTCTATGAAGAAATGTACTTCAGTAAACTGGACCTACCTGTAATTTTTCGAGCCATTAAGATATCTTAGGATTCATTTGTTACAGCAGATGATGTTACCTTGACTAGTACAAACGTGAACTCTGAACATACTCTTTTTTCTCCTTTAACCATTTACCAAATCTTTAGAACGTTTCATTAACCACATTAATTGTTTCTCAAGAACTGATAGAGATGACAGTGGAATTGGCATTTATCTATACCGAACATTAAAATGCTATTTCATTTAGGGCCCATAGAGAAACTCATAAATGCTACCAATTTATCAAAATACACTTTCTGACAAGACTCCTATATAGCACTAATATGGTATTACAGGACAGTTGAGAATTATCCACTTTCAAAAAGTTTTCCAGCTATATTTTCTAGCCAATTATTTACTATTGATCCAAGCAGTTTAAAGAAGGTTGAATAATGATAAGCCCTAACCAATAACGCTTTGGTGCCTTAGCAATTATGAAACACTAAGCAACTTAAAACTGGTGGTAAATCGCCACTCTTCTTTTGCTGGTGGAGATAGAGCAAAGAAAAATGTTATGCTGGATATTTGCGGTGGTTCAGAAGTTCTATTTTGGAATTTTTTAGTTTCCACTCTCAAACACTGCAGCATGCTTATTCTCAGATATCTCTTTCATTTGCAATAATTCACACTTCTTTAACGTGTGAGAACCCTTGCACATAGTCATATATTCTAATTTATATGCTTTTCGTTAGGCACATTCAACATAAACTATCTATGAAATGGTAGGCGACATTTTGAATTTTTCTTTGCTAATAAATGGAACCCGACTGAAGGGATTAATTGATACTCTGGGTAACATAACATTCTGCAATTTTTATCCTAAAGGACTCAGGAGAGAGGAAAGCAGTAAAAATTTAAATATGGCTTGTCCAAAGGAAGCTGCTACAATACAGTGTTTACCGCAAGTGTAAAATGCAAAATAATGCTTATACATCAGATTGTCTTTGGTGAGATGGTTATTAAAAACCCATTTCAATGTCTGAAAAACTTTATTTCAAGTTTTATCTAATTCTTTTGTTATGTGGTCCCAGTAACATAGACACAAAATCGATTAAAAAAAAAAGATGTGAAAGGAGGTAGATATGGTTTCAAGCTCGTTTATACTACAACCTCAACCTATAACAGCATTTAAATTTTCCTTATGAGGAAGGGGGTTAAAAAGAGAAGAAGTGCTAGATATGAAATTTAACCTCTCCACTTCTCTCAAATGCATAGTGATCACTGAGTAACTTGACTTCCCTTTCTCAGTTTAGTGGAAAAATATATTTTCATTTCTTTTTGTGCAGAAATACAAATAAAATGCCATCTAAATGGCATTGCTTTTATAGGGATAAGCAGGTGATCTCACACTGATCTCAGTTCAGACTGATTATTCCATCTCTTTACTAAAGAAATACACTTAGAAGCAAATTTAGCTTAGAGGAGTCCAGCAATAATGCCTGCCTAATAGAAACAATTTCTTAGTGCCTTCAACAGACCCTGATAACAAAGTGCATAACAGCTGCAAAAGAAGTAGCCCAATGAGTGTCTTCTGCTGATGGTGATTGATCCGGTCTCATAATGAAGTGAAAGCTTTTTTAGAGCCAAAGCAATTTTTGCCCACATCCTTTATCAGGAGAAACCATAATGAATTGTGTTAGTTGCCAGCATTTATTGAAAATTTCATCTTAGAATGTTGGCCAGATGTCATTATACCAGAATTAAGTGCAGCCTGAGAGCCTTGCTCTAATGTACAGAATCTCTCACCATCACTGTTCTGGAATTGTTTTGGGTCTGCCTCCAAATATTACAGGGAAGTAAAAGAGGCTTTAAACTACAACTGATTAAGTGCTTTATACACATCATGTCTTATTCCTTCTCTTATAAGAAATTTAATTACCTAAATCCTATAATGCAATTTAATGCACAAATGTTAGTCTAATAAGTAAAATTAAAATATTTTTAAAACCATACCCTGATCTCTGATGTTTCTAAAAATTTAAAAACATTGTAACCTGAAAACTATTTTTTAGTAATGCTTTCAGGTTATTCTGGGTAAAAAATTTGAAAGGTATAAGAATTATTTATCATTCCAAAGAGTAAATGAGTACTAAAGTCATTGGTACACAGAAAACATTTTCATTAAAAAGATTATATTTAATGGATCATGAAGCCTAATATATTGAAATCATGTGATATATCCTACTTTTACGTTATTTCATGTCATCAGACATAATCATTTTCCTTGACTTGATGAATCTTACAGAATTACTGTCAAGCTATATTTGGCTGAGAGATCTGTTTATATGAAACTGATTTGTAGTTTTGCAGCTAAGTAAAAAGATAAATCCATCTTCTGTCTGTCATCTTACCTTTCTTATGAAAGGCTGCAGCATGAAGCCTAGACCATATTAAAAAAAATCTTTCTTTGGCTGCTTTATTTTCATACATTAAACCAGAGTTTTCAGCATTTTAGATGGAATGTTCTCTCACCTGTGCTTATAAAAACCATTAATTCTCATTTCTAACATCAGTATATGTAAATTGGCTACATATATTCAGATGCAAAGCAGGTTGCTAGCTTTAGACAAGAGGCATAGAGTGGGAAACATTAGGAGTGAGCCCATAGCATGTGGACTCATTTAGCCTGATGACTTAGAACTCCATTTTCTACAGAGCAGAAAAGGAAGAGTGGAGTCTTTATTTGAGCCACCGCTAATATGTTAAGTATGTTTCATCCTCAGGGGTGACCATCCAAGTGATCACAAACAGTTATACTGCAGCTAGGAAAGCTTTCAGGTTCAAATATCAGAAGGAATATGTTTATCCAAATAGAAATTGCCATTTGTTTCTAAAGCATTCTCTTTTACCTAACACTGATCGTATGGATTAAATTAAGTGCTTGCAAAAACTTCATTTTTTGCATACTCTAATCAATTAACAATTGCCTTTTGGATTAGATTAAGAAGCAGAAAACCTGAAAATTCCAGAAATGTAAGGCACTGTTGTAGTATTTGTGATGAGGATGGTAGTTACAAAGTTTGTCCTGTGACCTGTATATCCATGCCAGATTATGTCTACACAAGGAATTATGAATTGTCATGGGTTCAACCGTTCATTAGTTAATTTGTGTGTTGATTTTCTTTCTATTCTGCTGGTCCAAATAATGTTTGTAGGATTATTACATTGGAATAGGGAGATTTATGGTCTATTATTCAGTATTAGGACCTGGATCCATGAATAAGTATGTGTCCTAAACTATGCAAAACAAAAACCCTTTTTAAAGTGTAACATTTTAAAACAATTTTAATGTACAACTTTCTACTTAGTGCTTCCATGAAATATCAACAAACTCCCTTTGTACCATCCCTGAGCACTAGGAGAGTTAAGATTTACCGTTGAATCTTATAGCTCAGAGCATGTTTTGGGGGAAAAAAAATGCCTCTCTGCTGAGAATAAGATACTTTCTGATACTATGACTTAAGGGAATTGCTATTTGGAGATCTCTACGGGATGTTTCTGCCAGGAGAAGGACAGAATAGACCAAGGTGCTTACTGGTCTTGCTGTGAAATGTGAGTCTGTCCCCAAAATAATAAACTCCTGGATTTAATACTGTATAAAATACTCTTTCATACAACAAACAACTCTCCTTCTATGGCTTTCCTTAGGGAATGAAACACTATGAAAGAAATGAATTTCCCTCCAACACACACACACACACACAAGAAAAAGCAGTGCACGTTCTGATGAGTGAACCCACAGAACTACAGACATATGCACACAAAAAAAGGAATATTTTTAACAATGCCTCATTATAAGTTAAAAGCATTACCCTAGAGCACTATAGCATCCTTGTACAATTTGGGCGAATGTTTCTCTGCCTGTGGATAAGTATTTTTAATAGCAACCAGTGCAGTCTACTTGTCTATTCTGAAAGTTCATTACCATTCTTTTCCCTTCCCTATTTAGAGTATCATATTTCTTGTACTTTTAATTTTGGTATTTCTTAGCACCTATAAAGGGTAGCAGGTGGTCTCTTTTGGAACCCGAATTCTTCTATTCATATGCCAAGTAAATTCAGAGAGCTGTCTTCTTGCCTCTGCAGCCCCTTCTAAAGGGACCTCTTTCAGTGGTGAAGGGTATTTGATGCCTCTTCTTGTTTAGGCACTAGTGTTCCAGTGAACCTGCCTTTGAGACTGTGAACCCAGAAATAAAGATCCTGCTCATGGGGAAATTTTCAAGATGGCCAGCTCATCACCAGTAAGCTATTGACAGCTTATGAGGACCTTCATTTATTTCTGGACTCCATATGTAAATCAAAGTATAAAATTGAGGCTATCTGTTCAAGCTTTACATTATTTTGTATAATAAGACTAAAGGTCAGAGATGAAATAGTGTTAAAAGAATGCACTATTAATCTAACTTTGATCTATCTATTCATATAGGGGGATCCCCATTCTAATCAACCTCACTCCTACATATTTGTATTTCAGAATATCTTTCTAAACTATCAAATCCAAAGAAAAAAATTTCTATAATGATTCCTCATTTATTTATATAGTGGCCAGTATCCTGATGGAATCTATAATGTAAGATTGGCTACATTATACTGTCAATTTCTACCTCAAAGATTCTTGGATACTCCATCTCTCCTTGGTAATGTCTGAATCCCACCACTTATTGGCTTAGCCACATTTGACAAAGTTTCACATCTTCGCAGTATTTTCTCATTTGAAAATAATCTACTTTTTCTGACTTGATCACCCACAAGCTACCAGCTGTTATGAATTATAAATTTTATGAATCTATATGAAAAATACTAATTCATCAGTGTCTAATTTATCAGCTAAATTCATAGGTTATGTTGCAGGCAAGGTCACAGCTAACCCATAGAACATTGCTGTGCAAATCAGAAAAAGACTGCCTCTTTTATGAAAACACATCTCCGCCATGGTTTACATAGGAGGAAGCATCTTCACATAGGTTTAAAATAGCTCAGTTCAGAGGCCGTATTGCTGATAAGAACCAGCTACTTTGGAAATCTTTACTTCAGTCACGTGAAGACCAAGTGATAAGAGACTAGAAATCAGTATAAATATATGTATGTGTGTACACATATGTGTATACATACGTGTGAGTGTGCATATATATATGACAGAGTGAGGTGGTATACAGGTATAGATACAGATGCAATAGGGAAGTTCAATCCATATCAGTCATGGAGAAGACGAGGGACGTGTGGCTCAAGCAAAATCAATATGCATGTATTTATATACACACACACACACACACGCATATATAACAAATACATATATGAATAAACACACACTCATCACTCATCACTACTTCTAGAAAACTCATCACTACTTCTAGAAAAATTCAAAGCATACTTTCTGGTTTACATCACATCCATGACATTGTTTTTATATATAAGTTACGGTTTCATTGGAGATTCAGTAAAGAAATGTCTTTTCTTCCTTGGTTCTTAAAGATTGAAGGGCCAGTTAATGATAGAGGCATTTGTCATATTGGTAGTGCTATAGAATTTTGGTATTATTTGGTCATGGAAAGTGGTATGCGGAAAAGACGGTTGCTCCCTGTGATCAATAGCTTTTATATTCAATGTAATATTTCTAAACAAAGAGAAATATTACATTGAATATAAAAGCTACTGATTACAGGCAGAAAATATACTTACCAATTACTGCCTTAAAGAAGAAGAATATAAAGTGCTCTCCAGCTGAAGTGGTTACAGCTAGTTGCATATAATAAACCACCACACCGGTGTTCCTCAGCTCACATAGCGTATCAGAGAGGTTCCAGATTCTTCTTAAACAAATGCTTGCATGTTTATTTTTTTCTTTTAGCTTAAAATCCATGGTAGAGTTTCAGCAAAAATAAATAGGAAAACGTGCGGCAGGGATGCCTGCCGAGAGATTGGCGGCCTAAAGAGCCTGCTATGTAATCAGCTAAAGCAGTTAGTGGCTTTTTACAGCTTTGAAGCTGTACTTTTTCAGAGGTTGAATTTTTCAGGCCGTGTATCCTTCCCATAATTTATAAGAATGCCAGGGACACTGGAATGCCGCTTCGGTAAACAAGAACTTTAAATATCGCAGTTGATCTAAGCCACTTTTCAGCTTTACATTCGAATGAGCATATTCAAATATGCCCTCCTAGATAACAGAAATTCTGGGGTCTGTTTGCACACCTTCAAACAACCCACCATCTTTGCACCCGGTAATCAACCTACAGTAAGAGACCTCACCCCTTCCCGCCCTTCTCTTTGGGAGAGAAGAAAGATCCCTTCCCAGACTCCATAGTCATCTTATTGATTGCCTTTCCAAGCTGCCAAGAAGCCTTTTCTCACTTGGTGTTCCATTTAACTGTTGTATTCTTTTGGCAGTGCCGTCAACAACTCCCCAGAGGGCCTGCCATGCCTGAGAGAACGGAAAGGCTGCCCAAAGAAAGATGAGAATGAATAATCTAAAGTTACTACTCACCCACCTGGGGCTAGCCAACGACTAATTTCTAGCTAACAAGCAGCTCTTTCAGATTCCACTGTGTCTGCCACATACTGCATTTCAGCCCAGAGATTTCTCTCACTACTCATTTTCTCTCTTGCACAAACTAATTGCTGTATGCCGCCGTCAGGCTCTGGAAACGTGCGGGTCGCAGAGCTATAGAAACCGAACAGATAATAATAAATAAGTATTTCTAAAGAAACCATCTTTTCATAGGAACTCTCACCGTTATCACATCCCGGTACATATTTGGGACAGCCGTGTTCTAGTCCACGCCACACTTCCTCAGAAGCAAGGAAATCCTGGTCCGCCTTGGGGTAGCTAAACAGGCATGTATCAGAGATGCCCTTACTTGCCACCTGGCTTTCTGACAGGCTTTGGGTTTTAAATCGAGCATGAAGGACGAAGAGTTGTAAATATCAAAAGTCTGACAAAGCACTCCTTTAATACTTGCAAGTTTCGTTTATTTTAGACAATGTGTTGGATAAATGAAATTAGGACTTCCACACCTCTCCTCTGATGTACATCGACGTTTACACCTTTCTCAAGAGTTTTTGCTCTTAATTTCTTGGGAATTGTTGTTCAACGACCATATGTAAAGACACTTTAGTTCATTAAAAGGTTTATATCCGATGTATAAAAAAGAAAAAGGAAAGAAAGAAAGAAACTATTACACTTAAACTGAAGAGTTAGACTAGCAACAGGAAGAAGTAGATTTATCCAGGTGAGGGGGGAAAAAGCTAATACACCGCAGCAACTAAGCAATATTTATTTTTATGGCATGGTATACAGAATATATAAACCATTTTCTTTGAGATAAAGACTGACCAAAGAAAATATTATCTTCATGGTTTTTCTCTACACAAGTAATAATTTTTAAAGTGAAAAGAACAGATCTATAAACCGTAGAAATATCAAACTATTTCTCTGAAAACTGTTTTTTAAAAAAGCATCTAAAACCTTGTACTGAACCTATCTGAAATACAAACAAGTAAATAGGAATTACTTTGTAAGCTTTCTCTCTCCCTCTCTCACTTTTAGACACTGCAATCTCATTAAGGAACAATGGTAAATATATATGTATATATATCAAAGCAAATTTTAAAATGTTATGGCTTTAGTGAGTCTCCTACACTGGGAATTTTGGATCTCCAAAGAGATGAGGTTTTGAAATACTCTCATCAACTCTTAAGATCAGAGATGCTATGTACACACAGACTAGCTTTGGGCACTATTCTGAATTTAACTGATTTGAAGGAGACTCAACTACAGACGGAGAGCGGCTGTTTCCAGAGTTGCAATTGCATTTTCAGTGATGATTTCTACCCGTCACCTACCATGCACCACTTATTAAATACAAAACCCATTGCCCTGAAGAATCTGTTCACAATCTCTGCAACAGTGGCATCTGCAGATGGGAGCACCAGCCACTTGAAACTCATTAAAACATACTTGAGATTGACAATGAGTAGAGAACATCTGTCAGAATTGGCCAAGATTTCAATCAAGTGTGATGTTGCTGTGTTACTTGACTACATTGACTTAATAAATGAGTTGGTTTCTGTCAGCACAAGGAAAGTTTGGTTGTAATTACTATCCTGTCCCTTTTTCTTTTTTTTTTTCTGAAATGTTCTTTCACTTAAATGTTCATGTTCTACGTGAAATGTATGAAAATGAATTTGATGAAATAATATGCCATTTAGAAAAGGGATACATGGCTCCTTTTCAGCTGACTGGATTTAACAAGAGGACCACTTCTTTAATGAGCTTCCAAGTATATACCCTCGACAAGGTAGATAAAATCACATCCACCCCCACTCTATAGAAGTGCCTCCAACTACATGTCCAGAAGAATGGCGTCTTCACTTTGATCTACAGATTGAATGGCTATAATAAAGGTCCATGTGTGTAAGATTGGGGGGGGGGAAAGCAAAAGCTTTTCTCCATACCAAAGAGCCATTGATCTTCAGTAAATAATGCCTTACCTTATACAGCATTTTAAGACTTATGTTTGTTTATATTTCACATTTAATCCCAGAACAATGCATTTTGCAGATGATTAAGCAGATACTCAAAGAGATTCACCGATCTGCCCTAGTGACATAATTACTAAACAACTGAATTGGGATTCCAGCTCTAAGTCTGAAGCTTTTCCACTATGTTGCATTTGCTACGTTTGCCTTTTATAAACGTTTATTGAAGGCTCAGATTTAAGTACTAGATGTTGGCTTTGACCACTATTATTTCTAGGAGATTAAAAGTAATAATTTTTTCCTGTTTACAGGATAGCACCATTGCTTAAAGATGGAAGGGTGTGAAATCCAATCTCAGAGGCCAGGCAAGTTCAGCAGAATTTAGAAGAAATGATAACAATTCAGTGAGCACAAAGCCAGACTCAGGGTGGAAGAACTAATTCTAATCTCTTTACCTGACACACTGGAACATCCATTTACCAGACCTGGCAAATTTAGGTTCACCGATTGGCGTCGTGAGGGAAAGTGGAAGCTGACTACCACCAACTATGTGCACCAGTCTATTGATGGGGTATAGACCCTCTAGTTTGGTGGTGTTTGCTCAGAGGGAGTGTATAGAAGGTGTCTTAATAGTAAAGGGAAGGATGTCTCTTCACATATTGTTTCCTCCACAGGCAGAGCATTAGCAACTATACCAAAGAAAAACCCCACTGTTGGTACATTAATAATAATTTTAATAATTAAATTTTCCCTTTGCCCATTATCAGCAATTAAAACTCCACACTGGCTCACATTTAACAGGTACAGCCCCCAAATTTGGTTAATGTTAAGCCTCCATTTCTGTTACCTTTACTCATCTAGAACCTAAACCCACTGAAACTCCAGCTTTGATGCCATTAGTCTGTCAGCCTACAGACACTCGGTACTTGGACCAAGTTTGTATTATAAATAGGATGTTTTTATAAAGACTGTCCCCTACAGAAGGTCAAAGTAGTTGCAAAATTAACATCACCATAGTTGAGATGAGCTGCATAGCTAAGATTATCATAGTGTTAGTAAAAATAGGTCAGCCACACATAAATGTGTGAATTCTGCCTCCTCTGAACTCCCTTAGCATTTTATTTTTATCTCTCATATGGCACTTATCACTTTCTACCTTGTATTATAATTATTTGTATGCAGGTTTTTTCTCTCTCTTATATTATTATAAGATCACAAAATTCTTTTTGTTCCCCACAGCACTTAGTACACTGTCTTGCACATAGTAGGCACTCATTAGTGTTAATTATTTGAAAGAACCCTAACAATGACAAGGTAAGGAAAACATTAATGTTTAAAAACTACTTTTATAAAAAGTATTTGAACTGAGCTTCCTTAGAACATCTAGCCTCTTCTGCGTCCTCTCTCCAGGGGAAGCCTCCGTCACCCATGTTCACATATACATGCAGCTACACATGCACACAGACTCAAACAGGTCCAGCTGTACTGAATCACTTTTGCTTCTCTGCCGTCTTTTACGTCCAGGTGTCCTTCATCTTTCTGAGCGTCGCTCCTTCCTGTTGCCTAACTTTTTTACTGACTGCTAAACTGACTCCTACTTCAAGTCTCGAGTTAATGATCCTTCCTTCTGGAAGCCTTTTCTAACTCTCTAAAACCAACCTGCTGTATCTTGTTGCTTCCCCTATCATAGCTCATCTCACACTTAATTTCCTCCACACTGGCAGATGGGCAGATGAGCATGTGTCTGTCAGACCAGAGCAATAGCTAGGGTCCTTTCCCAGGAAAATCCAGGCAACCACACTCAGCCTAGCAATGGATCCTGAGTATTCTGTGTGAATGACCTCTCTATGAACTGGTAGGTACTGTAGTTTATGTGATTCATAGGGCTAACAGCTGACAGCCAACTTGAACAAATCCTCTTGGACGTGTTCTCTAAACATAAATAACAGAGCACAGATTTTTGCATACAAGTCATTTGATGAAGGTTTGTCAGTTTAAAATAAATAGAATACCTTAAAAAAAAAAACAAACTACAGGCCCAATAGTTTACCTGGTACAGGGGTAAGAAATTTACTTTATTATTACTTACTTTTTAGCAACACTCCCCTCTATGCTGAATATTAAAGAAGATAATCATACCTTCGCTCTGAGGTAAGGAAAAGAGTGGAGGATAAGCTGCATAGAAGAGGTGACATATTGATTGAGTTGGGTTTAACCAAATGAGGAAGGGGAGGAAGCTCATGTCAGAGAAGAAAGCATGAGCACAATTCTAGAGATATAGAAGTGTGTGCATAACCAGAAAATCATGGCTTATTGGTTAAGATCAGTGTGTAAAAGTAGGTATGGGAGAAGCCGAGTGTATGCCGGAGATGAGGTTAAAAAGATAAGTTAATTTGACATTATAAATAACCTTGACAACTAATCAAAGGGGTTTGAACTCAGTTCTGTAAATTGGAAGTTATCATTCCAAATTTCCGAACAGGAAGCCACATAAGCCAATCTGTGACTTAGAGAAACAGTTTTGGTGACGAGCTAATGTATGAGAGAGAGAGAGAAAAGAAAGCGTGGAGGCAAGGAGCTCTAGTTGGGATGTCAATTCTATGATTTGAGTAACCAGTTTCAATAATTAAAGAACTGCATATATGTAAAGTTCAATATAAATGTTAATTTAAAACTATTATCTCAATACAATTGAATTCAATAACCTTTAAGGCAGCACATATAGAGGCAGTTTTTATGTTACTTAGTTCCAAGTAATTCAGGTAAAATTAATGTATAATTCGAGCATAATGACCAAATCCACTAATGAGCTGATTGCAGGCTTTGTGTTCCTAACTTTAAGAATATGGATTACAGTCACAACTAAAGGAATAAGACCAAAACAATGTTGAACCTGCAGAGATGCAGTGCAGATGGTAATTTACTGAAATAAGGTGGGTTTTTTTTACTCAAATATATAAAAAGCCACACTTATTAGTCAAAACTGGGATCTAATTGAAATCTACAGGTGGCAGTTTAATGTTATTGAGATGAAGTTCATGATCAAAGAAGAAATTACAATGGAAAGGAATACGAGTTACAACATTTCTTTTCAAGTCAGTTATAGCATTTGTAACTTCTTTTTAACCAAATTAACTTTTTATCCAGAATCCCAAAGAAATTTTGCTGTGTTTAAATCCATGGAAAGAGTGTCTGGGTGACTCAGTCAGTTAAGCGTCTGCCTTCGGCTCAGGTCATGATCCCAGGGTCCTGGGATCGAGCCCTGCGTTGGGCTCCCTGCTCAGCGGGAGCCTGCTTTTCCCTCTGCCTGCAGCTCTCCCTGCTTGTGCGCTCTCTCTCTCTCTCTCAAATAAATAAATAAAAATCTTTAAAAAAAATAAAATAAATAAACCCATGGGAAATTGGGTGGTGTAAAACAGTTTTCCGTTTCTATTGGCTACCATTGAAAGAGCATGGCTACAGTGCCAGAAAGGTTATGTGGCACTGCAACTCAAGCCAAAGAGAAAGAGACTCTGCAAGCATAATATTGCAGAGGAAATATGCCAAAAGGATATCAGTCTTTTTTTTTTTTTTTTTTAAAGATTTTATTTATTTATTTGAGACAGAGAGAATGAGAGACAGAGAGCATGAGGGTCAGAGGGAGAAGCAGACTCCCCGCCGAGCAGGGAGCCCGATGCGGGACTCGATCCCAGGACTCCAGGATCATGACCTGAGCCGAAGGCAGTCACTTAACCAACTGAGCCACCCAGGCGCCCAGGATATCAGTCTTGATAAAGCAGTCTCCAGTCTGCAATCCCTGGCACTTTGGCTGGATATGAAAACATTCTTTTCTATTTGGGAATATTATATTTACAGCAGCTACCCCTGCCTGCCGTCTGTTCCCCTCATCCCAAAGTAGATGTTAATGGGCCTGTGAACCTGCAGCAACATGAAGGGAAATCATCGTGTATGCATCAAGTGGAAAACCCATGTACCAGCTTTATAAGCTTGCTATCACAGAAGTTTCTGTCAATTTTTAAATAAATGTTACTAAGTTTCACTACTTGTGGATCCATTTGAGTATGATATGCAATAGTCTTAAACTATTTGATCCTCAATAACTGGAACACTTTCCATGGTAACTAACTCTTAAATTTGTCTGGTGGTCAGAATGGATAAAAGCAGGGAGCCTCTTTTTTCCCCTATAACATCATTCTAGGATGGAAAAATATTCATCCCAAGAACTACTCATTCCTGAGTGGAGGAGATAAAGAAAGCTGTCATCATGGTATGTCACCCATGTTTCAGATGATAGTTACCGAAGACAAAAGATCAGTGCAAACTGATTTTAATGGATCACAGGTTATAACTTACTAAAGATGTGTCACATTGATTTTTTTCCTGAGTGAATTAAGCCTATGTGTCATATTTTGCCTTAATATTCTCTACCATCTTGGACCATAAGAATCATGCTCTAATAAAATGTACTCTTCATATCCTCCCTAGGTATCTAAACCATCATTCCATTATCGCTCTCAGGACCAGAGCATTGCTAAGGCAGTACCAACGACAACCATAGCCCATTTATGAGGTATAATAGTAGTCAATATAATGACCCATTAATAAAATCAAAATTAGTTAATATTTACTAATTCCTATGAGCCAGGCATTGCTCTAGGCACTGGGTAATAGGACAATGTATATACAATAAAGTCCCTATACTGATGGTTTATGTAACATAACCTCAGCTGATGATCAGGACTATAAGGAAATAAAAGTTGTATGAGCAGGCAATCTTAGTCAGGAATGCCCCTTCAAGGAAGTGGCAGTTCACCAGAGATAGGAAGTAAACATTTAGAAGAAAATTGTTCTGAGTGAAGGGACTAGCAAGTACAGAGACTCTGAGACAGGATCACACTGGATATACTCAAGGAATGGCAAGTGGGCTAATAGAGCCAGAGACGAATGTTCAAGGAGGTGTGGTAAGAAATGTGACTGGAGAAGAAGTTGGGGAAATGATCCTGTTTGGTTACACAGATTGTCATGAAGATTGATTTCCTTGTTTGTGTGACGGGAAGCCAATAGAGGGTTTTAAGCAAGGAAGTGATATCATATACTCCTTAAATTTATCCATGATAACTCAATTCAGCAGGCTTCTCTACCCATTAACACGAAAATGGGCAGTCTTACTTTCAAGGACTCAAAAGGTATTTCCACAGAAGGGAAGTGTTATAAATAGGATCCTTTTTCTCCCCATCTTCCTTTTTGAAGCTGGGCATGTATCAAAATCAAAGTTAAGGTGGCAGAACTGGTCAAATAGTAATAATGAGAAAGAGATGTTTAATTCATATATGGGGATCTGATGAAAAGCAAGCAATCTTACAGTATGAATGTTCTAATTGTCTTCTAGATACTCAATCATTGTGATCCAAACTTGTCCCCCCACCCCCATGGCCCTAGGCTCATCCATAGAGAAAGCAGATAAATTTAAGTCATGAACAACCAGTACCACAGAAGACCAGAAGAAGAGAGAACTATTTTAAAGAACAAAAGAGAACTACTTTAAAGAACCTCCTCCTCACCTCTTTGAAAAGCCACATGGGAAGACCTCAGCCCTGAGACTGCAGTACCCTTACACTCTATGGAATTGAGGGCAATTCTAAAGAATGGAGGGGACATTCTGGAACTCCAACATAGACTCCCACTTCCCCTATCCTGGTTAATACTGGGCTAAAGGATCATTTGTCTGAATTCCCTATGTGTGCTTGACCAATTAACCCAAGATGTGTAATGATGTTCTGTCCTGTACATGTACTAAAGTTATACTCAAAACTGAGAACTTTTAACTTTTCTTTTCCAGATTTAAAAAAAAAAAAAAGCCTAAGAAACCTGAGTGAAAATGTTTCCTGAAGCTACTGTAAAGTTAAACTGAGAAACTGACCAGGGTATGGAGCCATACTTGAACGAATGAGGGCTCTTCGCTTTAACTAATGAAGCTAGACTTCTTGGAAGACAGTTTGTATCTATAGAGAGTGAGAAATCACTCATTTTAGATATATAAATAACAAAGAAGACATTTAGTGTAAATGTAAAGGACCAGACAAGGGGACCAAAAAGTTCATTTCTTGATGAAAGGAAACAAACAGATCATCAGGAGATAATACGTATAACATAAACCATGCAGACTCGATAAAGGTTATAAAAAAGAAATAATTTAATACCAAAAACAAAATTTGGGAAAATATTTAGTGAAAAGAATAACCTGGTCACATCAGCAAAAGCAGTTTAGACAAGTTTTAGAAATTACTTTGTCAGCAAAGTGATTTTGCCTCTTTCTAAAAAAGCAATGCATAAAAGGAAATAGAGGACTCTTGCTGAGGTAAATTGTCACCTCGTTCCAGGACCCAGGCCGAGAAAATGTAATGAAAATCAAATGTATTTAGAAGCAAAAATATACTGTATTATTTTCTAAAGTGGGCCAAGACTATACAACACAAATTCTACTAGAAAATTCTGAAATGCTCTAAGAACTCTCCAAGTTGCTCAGTGGTCTCCCTCAGAGAATCACTATGCCTCTGGGAGTATCATGTTCCAGTGAGTACAATGACTCAACTTACTCAAGACAAATTCTATGGCACATGGATGCATTCTCCAGCAGAACAACCCACTGGGCCTGCATGCTCCCATGTGAAGGGAATCTCAAAGGCTTCCTACTCTTCAACTTCCTGCCTTAATTGGGAAAAGGCTTCTATGGCCGCCTGTGGTGACATTCTTACTTCCCTGTATTTGAGCCTGGATCTACTTCTGTAACTGGACTTTTAAGAATCCAGTCAAGAGTTTTTTCTTCATCTTTCAAGTATTGTCACCATGTGTGAACAGATGCCTCTTATTTGGGAACACAAATGAAATAGCTTTGATACTCCAAGACTGGGTAATTTATTTTAAGGAATAAAATAAATCAGAAATTGTATCCTTACATTTTATTACAAACATAACGTAAAACAATAAATTACTAAAAACTAATAAGAAACTAGAAATAGACAAATATTTGTTCCATGGAGTAAAGATTACAAACAGTAGTCAGACCATCCTTTCATTAAACTCTGCTCACATCTATATGTCACCCCAGGACCCCAAAGACTCTACCACCTCCCTCTCTGTACCATTCTTATTGATAACACTCCTAGCTTCTAATAATGCTGATATGCAAAGGTCCTCTTTTCAAGTGGAATTCAAGAATTTTTTTCCACTCAAGTTTCCAGTATCTTGATTTGTCACTTTTAGGAAATCACTATCTTTCTATCTCCTTTTTAACCATATGTAAAAAAAAATTCATATATTTGGCTAAAGTCAAAGTGCTTTGACAAAGATTGATGACAAAAATCCCTGCAGAGTCTTTCCCCACATAAATTATTATGTAAATTCTCGAAAGTATAAGTATATATAATTAAATATGTGGAAAGGAGATTTGGATCTCTCGACTTTCTTTCATTATTTATTTATGAAGCATCCAAAATTAGGTAAGTTTGATGAATTTAGTGTTTCTGTTCCCTAAACATATGTTATAAAATTGAGTGATTTGGTGGCAAAATACTATGCATGAATTTTTCAATGTAATTTTTTAAGCTACCACTGGCTACATATCAGGATTCTTTCTCTTTTTTTTCCATTACATGAGTTTGCTTCGCTCTGAGTTGAATATTTGTTACAAAATTACATGACCTGCCTGATATATAGAAGTCATGATTTATAAAACCTTATGTTAACAGTGCATATGGAGTAAGTACAAATATAATTATAAATGTAATGTTAGTTTTATTCTCTTTACCGGGCTACAGTATCTGTGAGTAATCTATTTCAAAACCAAAGATCAACCCAAATCCCTTCTACCAACTCTGTGCCTATATTCTAAGTATTTATTTAATGTCATTGTTCAGTAAGGGACCTAGAGACCTTTCACTCTAGGTGGAAGGAAAATGAAAATCTGTTAGTTATTTGCTAAGGTTCCTAAGAACAGTGAAAACACACAGGCATTTGCAACTGTGAATATCCCAGCAAATATAAAATCTTTGTCTTCTGGCATATTTGCTTAACTGAACAAAGTTTACACAGCCTGAGGAGGATTAACATTAACAATAATATAAAATTAAACCTTCGACATTCCTCCAGTTCATTTCCATGATTGTCTCTTCTTTTCCCACATCAATTTCCCCAACTTAACCATAAAAAAAGAGGAGGAGGAGGTACATTACACTGTTCACTAAACTCCTCTGGGCATTAATGATTACAGTTACATTTATTTTCTCTGCATTCATTTATTTAGGAACATTATTTAGGACCAAAAATGGGTACTGTGTCACATACTAAAAGTATAATGATAATTTTTTTAAAAAACACTAGTTCAGCCTTTATGATTTGTGTTTTGTGAGAGAGTGGGAGAGATGAATGGATAAGTTATGGATTGCAAATACAATATTATAAATGTTATACAAGTGCCATGGGAGTATGCAGAAAAGAACCAGCATATCTGGTAGAGAAAGTCCAAGAAGAATTCATGAAGAAAGTGAAATCTGAGCTGGTTTTAAAGCATGAGTAGACACTTGGTGATCTGGACTGAGAAAATATTCCAAACAGAACAGCTTACACACACAAAAAAATGAAGGTTTAGTAAAAAAGTATTTGATGTACCTGAAATAAAGAAGTAGAGACAAACGAGTGGGGTGGCAAGAAAGGAAGCTATAAATATATTTTTGGTATCAGGATTAGAAAGTTGAGGCTCAATGGTACAGATCCAGCATAATGGATTTAAGCATTTCCCTAATGGTTGAGAATATACAGTATTTCCAACTTTTCCCACATATTAAGGTGTGATGAATACCTTTCTGTACATATCTTTGACTATATCTCTAGCTAATTCTTAAAGATCAGATTACCAGAAACGAAATTAGCAAAATAAATGATATACTCCTTTTATGCATCTTGTAACATTTGCCATATTTATTTCTAGAAGGATGCCAATTTATCAGCAGCATGTAAGAATATCAGTTTCACTATCCCCTTTACCCGAACTAAATATCATCATTTAAAAAATAATATTTGCTAGTTGTATGAATGGAGACCAGGATTAGATCTTAGGGCATTATGAATATAAGGATCAGGAGTTGGAATTTAATTCTGAAGTTAATGAGAAATCCATTAAAGATTTTTGATCAAGGAGGCAAAATAGCTAGATCAGCCCTTTTAAAAAGATAAATTTTGGCAGCAAGAAATAGGATAAGATAGGATTGGCTTTCCTTGAGAACCCACACAATTTCATAAGCAGAGAGGCTATCATAAGTGTGGGGCAGCACTCTCCAATAGAACTTTTCTGCAAAGATGGAAATGTTCTACCAATATGGTAGTCACAAGCCACATGTTGCTTTTAAGTACTTAAAATGTAGCTAGTGCAACTGAGGAACTAAATTTTTATTTTTTTAATTGAATTGAAATTTAAATCACCATCTATAGCTAATTACTATCCTATTGGACAGCATAAACCACAGTATTATCTACTCAAGATAGAGACATCAAGATAGAAAAAAAAGAGCAAAAACAGATTGAGTGAAGAAACTTAGTGACTATTGGATGTGCAAAGTGAGGGAGAGGGAGAATCCTAACTGATATCAAGATTTATTTTTTTATTTTTATTTTATTATGTTACGTTAATCACCATACATTACATCATTACTTTTTGTTTTGTTTTGTTTTGGTTTGGTTTGGTTTTTTTATTATTATTATGTTACATTAATCACCATACATTACATCATTAGTTTTTGATGTAGTGTTCCATGATTCATTGTTTGCGTATAACACCCAGTGCTCCATTCAGTACATGCCCTCTTTAATACCCATCACCAGGATAACACATCCCCCCACCCCCCTCCCCTCTAGAACCCTCAGTTTTTTTCTCAGAGTCTATAGTCTCTCATGGTTTGTCTCCCCCTCTGATTTCCCCCCCTTCATCTTTCCCTTCCTGCTATAGCTGATATCAAGATTTAGAATCAGAGGAAATAAAATATGCTCATGCTACTTATAAGGATTGGAAGAGAGAAAAGAAAAAGACTCAGAGAATGTTTCTCCTCTCTCTTTCCATCTCTCTCTTTTTCTCCCTCCCCCTTCACCCCCTCTTTTTATTCTTCTCCTCCCCCCTTTCAATAGACATCTCCTAAACTTGTCAACAGGACATTGGAAATGACAAAAAGATTTAAACCAACCAGGAACCATGGTTTCATGTTTTCCCTAGCTGTATTGATCTATATAAAAATGTGATAAGCTGTTAGAACTTAACCTATATATCAAACCTACAAATACAAGCTGGTACTTCTCACTGTCAGAAACTCCGATGAAAAGAAACTGTCCTTAGCACCACAGAAAACTAACTGAATTCCAAAAGTAAGACAGGTTAAATATCCTGACTCCACAACTTAAAGGCAGTATCTATGTGAAACATTACCCATCACACTGTAACAGCAACTATATTAATAACAAGTGTAAGTATGAATGTAAAAGAACAAAATTTAATGAGGGTTACAGACCCAGCCAAACAAGGAAAAATTGTATAAATGAAACAAAACAATGGCATCAGGCTATTAGTTAAATCTATGTTGATGGATCAACTATGAAGGAGAGTAAAAAAAAGGAACTAGTTCTTCACCTTCATCTTTGCAAAATTTTTCTCAACTTAAGATCTTAGCTTAAACCCAGCTCTTCAGAAGAACTAATTCTATGCTCCTCCCTCCAATGTCTTTGTTTTCATTCATAATACTTGCTGCATTATTTATTGATTTCTTTGTTCATTGTCTGTCTCCATAAATGCTAAGATCTATGAGAGTCTGTTTTGGTTTACCAGTTTACCAGTATTTAAGACAGTGTCTGTTATATATAGGAGATGCTCAGTAAATATTTTGGATGAATAAGTAAATCTTATTCTTTTAAACCTAATTCACTTAGATACCAGGTGCCTTTTATACAATGAATAGAAGATCCAATAGACTAGGGAGAAATTTCCACCAAGATCAAAGTGAGGCTGCTGAAACCAGTTGACCAAATGAATTCTCACCAAACAAAAACAGGCTTTGAATGTTCAATATGGTCAGCTCACAGTCTAGTCTCTGGCATATTATTCATCCAAGAGGGCTTCATCTCACCTCCAGCAAAGACCTTGTTCATTAGAATGATTGTATAACTCAACAAAAATAGATGAGAACATGGGATATTTATTTATTAAAGGACCTTCATTCCAACATAAAACAAATACTAAATTTGCTAGTTATCAACCTCAAAGCACACTGATCCAGAGTATATGGTAAGCATAAATAAAATAGCCCTGGATCTTGTAACTACTTAAGAGCATTTTACTCATACCACTACTTAAGGTAAAGCTTTTTCCTAGTTCATCAAGACCATAGGAATCAGATACTATTGCTATTATGAAAATAAAAGAGAAAGAGAGATTGAGAGAATGTGTATGTTTGTGTATATGTGTCTGAATAGACCCTTCTGGTCTTCTGAAACTATGAATTCCAAATCCATTATTTTGTCCTAAGCCTTTAAAATCTTCACATTTATACCAGCAATATTTCTTTTCTTTGTAACAAAATGAAAAAGATAAAAAGTGGCTTTCCACATCTGGGAGCTGTTTAGAAACTCAGTTAAGCTTCAATATTATTACAAGCTTCTCTTATACTCACAATTAGGTCATTTTGTTCTCCTGTTAGATTTAAACAGCCTCACAAAACATCAACATCAAATAAGGTCACTCTGAGACCATGATAAACTGAGGCAAAAGCAAAGTCACTGTGCAACCCACAAAACACAAACTATCCCCTCTTATTAAATGATTGACTGCTACTTCTTTGCCAAGTACAGCTGTGACCTCATGCTAGTCTGCCCACCCTATAAGTAAGAATTACTGAGATACTCATTCTAAATTTCCCTGCTTTCTGACAGAGTGAGCACCTACTTCCTTAAAGCCTCTCCAAAATTGTGCAACCAAAACCTATTAAGTCCTACTCCCCCTTATTGAGATATCCACACTTCTTATCAAAGAAAAATTGCACTGGATACAAAATCAATGTATAGAAATCTGTTGCATTTCTATACACCAATAATAAAACAGCAGAAAAAGAAATTAAGAAAACAATCCCACCAAAAATAATAAGATACCTAAGAATAAACCTAACCAAAGACCTGTACTCTGAAAACTATGAAACACTGATGAAAAAAATTGAAGATGACCCAAAGAAATGGAGAGTCATTCTATGCTCATGGATTGGAAGAACAAATGTTAAAATGTCTATACTACCCAAAGCAATATACACATTTAATGTAATCCCTAGTAAAATACCAACAGCATTTTTCTCAAAGCTAGAATAAACAACCCTAAAATTTGTACAGAACCACAAAAGACCCACATAACCTAAGCAACCTTGAAAAAGGAAAGAAAAGCTAGAGGCAACACAATTCTGGACTTTAAGTTATATTAAAAAGCTGTAGTAATCAAAACAGTATGGTACTGGCACAAAAATAGACACATAGAACAACAGAACAGAATAGAAAATCCATAAATAAGCCCATAATTATATGGTCTATTAATCTTTGACAAAGGAAGAATACCCAATTGGAAAAAGACAGTCTGTTCAACAAATGGTATTAGGAAATACATACTGGACAGCAACATGCAAAAGAATGAAACTGGACCACTTGCACCATACACAAAAATAAATTTAAAATGGATTAAACACCTAAATGTGAGGCCTGAAACCATAAAAATCCTAGAAAAGAGCACAGGCAGTAATTTCTCTGACATCAGTCATAGCAACTTTTTTCTAGACAGGACCCCTGAGGCAAGGGAAACAAAAGCAAAAACAACAAAAACAAAAGCAAAAATAAACTATTGAGACCACATCAAAATAAAAACCTTCTGCACAGCAAAGAAAACAATTAACAAAACTAAAGGGCAACCCACAGAATGGGAAAAGATGTTTGCAAAGGACATATCAGATAAAGGGTTAGTATTCAAGATCTATAAAGAACTTATAAAACTCAACACTCTAAGAAAAAATAAAACAATTAAAAATGGGCAGAAGACATGAACAAACATTTCTCCAAAGAAGACATACAGATGGCCAACAGACACATGAAAAGATGCTCATCATCACTTATCATCTGGGAAATGTAACTCAAAACTACAACAAGAAATCACCTCACACCTGTCAGAATGGCTAAAATCAACAACACAAGAAACAAAAGGTGTTGGCGAGGATGTGAAGGAGAAGGAACCCTCTTGCACTGGTTGTGGGAGTGCAAACTGGTGCAGACACTTTGGAAAACAGTATGGAGTTTCCTCAAATAGTTAAAAATAGAACTACCCTACAATCTAGCAATTGCTCTATTGGGTACATACAGAAAGAATACAAAAACACTAGTTTAAATGGATACAGGCACCCCTATATTTATTGCAGCATTATTCACAATAGCCAAATTATGGAAGCAGCCCAAGTGTCCACTGATTTATGATTGATAAAGAAGATGTGGTATATATATACAGTGGAATATTACTCAGCCATAAAAAAGAATGAAATCTTGCCATTTGCAATAGCATGGATGAAGCTAGAGATTATAATGTTAAGTGAAATAAGTCAGTCAGGAAAAGACAAATACCAAATTATTTCAATCATATGTGGAATTTATGAAATAAAACAAACAAGAAAAGGGACAAAAAAAAAGAGAGAGAGAAACCAACAAACAGACTCTTAACTATAGAGAACAAATTGATGGTTACCAGAGGAGAGTTGAGTGGGGAGATGGGGTTAAATAGGTGATGAGGATTAAGGAGTGGACTTGTCATGATGAGCACTGGGAGATTAAAATAAAAAATTTAAAAAAAAAGCAGACTGACTTCGGTCAGTTATATTATTACTGTAAAAAAAAAAAAAAAGAAAGAAAAGAAAAAGAAAAATTGCACCAATGGAGTTAAATTCACAAGGGAGATTTTATTCAAGACTATTGCAATAGGGAAGAGAGATTCAATTCAGCTCCACTAAAACAAAAAGTGGGTAAGTTCACAGCCCAGGTCAAGCTAGTGGAAAAGTACTAGAAGACATTAAGTAAGAGGATGATCAATGTGATTGGACCATCTGTGTTTACTAACTGGTGCTTACTGAAGTTAAGCTCCTACCCTCCCAAAGACAATGGGAGACAGGGACACAATCTTCTTTGATGATTCCATTTCAGAGGGAGAGCTTCCAAGTCCTGGAGTCACACATTTCTGTTTTAAAACTGGCAAAAGCCTAGGAAAAGATTTACATCCAAAAGGCAAAGAAAGAATTTATAAAATTTATGATAGTCAGTTTTCAAAACTAAATGTTTTAAGGAAAGGGAAGTCAGGGGCCTATAGTCAGGAAGAAGCCTGTCTACACTTTAGTGAGGCTGAGGGAAATGTTAAAAGTTGTCTTGGTCAGTTCCTATGATGTCTGTTGTCTCTAGCTTCATTTAGTAATTGTTCAATCATAGATGTGTTCCTGGTGGTCTTTGGCTGAAGAGCATTGACAAAAGCAAGAAAAAAATAGAGAGATTCAGTAACTGAAGAAGAATCATAGCTTGCTTTTCCACTCATGATTGACTTAACTCCATTCTTCTCAAATTAAAGAAAAAAATTCTCCTACTAATATTTAGTACAGCTTCTTGGTTCTTTGATGGATCAATTTCAAACAAGATGAAAGGTATGTCTTCATGTACTCAATGGCTGGGTCACATTGATACATTTTTTGCTAAGAGCATATTTAGGGTTTTGGTTGTTTTTTTTCCTTGTCTGGAATGAGTCCTGAGGTCCTTTTCTTTCAACCAGTTTAATTAGGTATTATTGACATAAAAGAAGCTGTACATATTTAATGTATGCAATGTAGTGAGTTTGGAGATAAATATATGCCTGTAAAAACATCACCATCACCATAATCTATGTCATAAACACTTTTGTCACTACCAAAATTTCCTCATTCACTCCTCATTATTATTATTAGTGTGTCTGTGTATGTGTGTGTGTGTGTGTGTGTATGTGTGATAAGAACACTTAAGGTTTTGTTTTGAAACCATGAAATGATCAGATATTCCAGAGTATCTTTAAAATGCAATCGTACCTACCAGGGTGTCATTCTCTCAACATGGTGACTGCTAGGAATGTAATGATCTCCAAACATTCTGAATTCTTGTGAAATGCATCATAATTCAAATTTAATGAAATATCTAATATTTATCCAATTTTACCAAGGCCATTAGTATATAAAATTTTAGAAATGGTAGACAAAAAAAGCTTAGATCTAGTTCAAGAGTTCCACAAATTACAACTTGCAGGCCAAGTCCAGCCCATGCCTTTATTTTTGTAAATAAAGTATAAGTGGGACACAGCCATGCCCACTTATTTATGTACTGTATATGGTGGCCTTTGAGCTACAATGACAGAACTGAGTAGTTGTGACAAAGGCCATCTGGCCTGCAAAGTCTAAAATATTTACTATCCAGCCCTTTACATAAACATTTGCCAGCCCCAGATCTCAGTTAAAAAGTAGAAAAATAGCTTGCCAGAGACCTATTTAAGCCTTTTTTAAAATATAAAATCAAGTATAATTATTTTTTCTGTATCATATTGCAGGGTACAATATCTTTCAACTTCTAATTTTGTATTAATAATATATACATTAATGTAAGCAAATTTTTACTACTTCATCTAATTCTACCAAGACCAAGAGAATATTAATGCCATCTTTGGAACATTATTTTTTCTGGTTATACTGAGCAAGACTAACAGAAAAAAAGAAGAGAGTGGGTGCTTATGCGCTCTTATGCCACCTGTAATGTACTTTTATCAAAACCTTTTCCAGGGGCGCCTGGGTGGCTCAGTCGTTAAGTGTCTGCCTTCAGCTCAGGTCATGGTCCCAGGGTCCTGGGATCTAGCCCCGCATTGGGCTCCCCACTCTGCGGGAGGCCTGTTTCTCCCTCTCCCATTCCCCCTGCTTGTGTTCCCTTTCTTGCTGTGTCTCTCTCTGTCAAATAAATAAATAAAATCTTAAAAAAAAAAAAACTTTTCCAGTCTACTACCTTTATTTTGTTTATTAAACAACTAATTCCCATCAAGTCCTCAAAAACAGTCATGGTTTCTCTCAGATATACAAAAAAATATGCTAAAGACTTCTTTTAAAATTATAGTATGACTTTCAACATGGCAGTATATGTGACATTATAGACCAGAGTCTTACCCTGGGTTTGCTGGGTTGAATATTCTGATTTCTCACTCAGCAACATGTAAGAAAGAAGCAAATGTTCAAACACAGGCTGTAATCAAACAGAGATAGTAATGTTAACCAATACCTCTTCAAAATGAGTATTACCTAAAAAGACTACAAAAGGAAGAAGATGGACTCACATCCCACAAGAGACAATATGACATTAAAGTCAGTAGAAGTAAATGGAAGTTCATGTTCTAGGACTGTTTTCAGGTCTATTTTCTTAGCACAGTCTCAGAATAGTAGCTTTCCCTGAGAATTTCAGGATGACCATGGGTCCTGCTCCCTGACAGTCTTCAATCCAAAGTCTAAGGAAAAACTAAAGATAGCCTTCTACTTTACCCCCAGGGAGAATGAACCTGTTGCTGACAGAGGTCAGCAAGGAAATAAAAGGTGCCACTAAGGGCCACCATGCTGGAGAACAGAATTTTTGGTGAAAGAAGGGTAAAAAACAAAGTTATCTTCTTTCTCCCAGTTCTTTCCCTTTATATTACTCATGGGATACTATCTCAGAAAGCATGTAAAACAAAAGGTTCAAGGGGAAAGGGGCCCAAAACAGTCTGTCCTAGGCATTTAAGGAGAAGAATCAAATTTGTTTAATTAAGGCCTCCCCAAAGCTCTACCCACGCTGCCAGAGCAGGCAAATGTTGGGTACCAGAAACCTGCCATTTTCTCCTTTGGATTCATGCTCCACCAGGCTCCAGGAGACTGACAATAAAAAACTACATCAAAGGAAGAATGTTGAGGGCTATCATATGGACGAAGCAGAAGAATTTTCATTAAATGTAAACTCTACTTGTAGCTTCAGAGACTACAATATATAAAATGGGTGTGGGGGGGTGGCGGTGGTAGTGGAGTGCCTACAGGAGAGAAGAAAGAGAGATCAGATCACTGAGTCAGGTATTTGTTCTCCTGGTTCCCTGTTGGGTTGTCTCAGACTGGATTTTAGCTTCCACCTAAGGTCAAAGCTCCTCTCAAGACAGCTATCCCTACATGAGTCTTTCCTTCCAGGTGGTAGTAACTGCCTTCTCCCTCCACCCTTCAGGCCTAGGTCCACCATACTAATCCCCAAGTAGTGCATTATTGCTCAGTCTTTCCTGGAGTGTGCCTTTAGCCATATATTCCTTAGGAAACAAGCAGTGTGGCAGCAAGGTGTGATGTGATAAACTATAAGAAAGAGAAGGAAATTTCTAATCTTCCCAAGCAACTGATAATAATATTCACATTTAGAATGTATCAGATCTTACCTTCTCTATCGCCTTAACAATTTCGGTGGAAGTAACTTAGATGAATAGGGAAACAGTCAATTCTCTACAGAATCAAAGAAGCTGCTGTGAAGCCCATGATGAAAAAAAGTTGGCTACTGCAAGAATTAGACACAGAAAGAACACCATGACCTGCCATCTTGAAGAGGTGCCACAGGTAGGAATGTTTAGCTCTTTTCTAATGAAAGAAAGAAGGTTTCAGCTGTCTGAAACCCCTCTGACCACCAAGAAATCAAAGAAAAGTCACAATTTTATAACGATATCTAGGAACACACTAGGCAGAGCATCACTGTCATGCCTATTTTAGAACCTGCCCAACTCTGGCCAGGTGAAATCAGGAAAAAGTATGTCAGTCTACACTAAAATTAGAGAATTATGTTGGCTCAGAGTTGGAGGGACTTTTAGCTTGAGCTCTCTAAGCCAACCTGCATGCAGGTTGCTTCCCACAGCACCTCTAAAAAGTGTCTAACAATTATTGGAAAATTGCCAGTGGCTGAAATCCAATGACAGAAAATCATGCCTTTCCAAGTAGTGATTTGCTATCAACTAATTGCTAAAGAAAACTCCTCATATATATATTGCAGCCTCTGAAGCCACAAATAGGGTTTGTATCTAATCTTTTCTATTTCTATATAATAGCTCTCAAAATTCTCTCTTCATCAACCCTGCATATCAATATACACTATACACACACCTGTGTGCGCACACACACACAGTCCATATACATATCTACTTTACCTGTTCTCTAGGTAAAAAGGCTTACTTCTTTCTCCTCTTTCTCATATAGTATTTTTCCATAATATATTCCTTGTCCTAAATTCTGTTCTTTAGATACTTTCTAGTTTATCACCTTCCCTATTAAAGCAGCTAATCCCACCACTATTTTCTATTCAGATAGTGTAGCTATTCTGAGAGTATGTTGAAATGAAAGTGATCTGGATTCTATTATCCTTCATATTATCTATCTGTCCAGGTTCAATCTATTAACTGTCACTCTGTGAATACAGTCATTCTATTAGAGAGAATATCAAATCTAAGAATGAAGAGCCTATTTTCATTATTTCATTTACCCACCCAGAAATGTTTAAGCCACCTGAACTAGAAGCAGAATGGGAGGTAATGCTACCAACACATGGAAACCGTTCCTGAACCCACACTGGAATGCCTGGTTATAAAGGTAAAAGAGGGGCATCTGGGTGGCTCAGTGGGTTAAGCATCTGCCTTCAGCTCAGGTCATGATCCCAGTGTTCTGGGATCAAGCCCAGCATTGGGCTCTCCACTCAGCGGGGAGTCTGCTTCTCCTTCTCCCTCTTCTGCTCCCCCTGCTTGTGCCCTCCTTTCTCTCTCTCTTTCTCTGTCAAGTAAATACATAAAATTAAAAAAAAATAAAGGTAATAGAGGGTATCTCACAGAAGGAAAGGATGCCAGTGAGGCAGTAAGCACCCACATACACATTTTATTTCCAATTCCAACTATCACTCAGATACTTTATTTGAACTTTGCCCCATGTCTATACCAAAGACAGCTGGATTTGCTAAGATACTTGCATATCACTTTTCTTAAAAAAAAGTCTTTAAAAGTATTTCGATTTTCAATTGATTCCAAAGAAACCTGGGTTTTTACAGATGTAAGCATTATAAAAATGCCACATAGAAGAGTGTCAGATTTTATGTCTGGTGGTTTGCATGTTACAGGTTCTGAATGCTTTCATAAAAGTTGAGAGTCTCTAAGAGCTGGAGCAAAATCCCAACTCCCAGAGAGGTTGTGAGAAAGTCCCTGGAAAGTTCTGCTGCTCTGTTGTGATAAAAAGCTAATAGAGGAAATGGTGAAGCGGGTTGCCAGCTTAGATTTCAGCTAGCTTCGGAAGAATGAAGGGAGCTAGAATTAATACAATTTTTGAATCTCAAAGGTGAAAAGATAAAACTCCATGTGAGAAACAGGAACAAGTTTCATAAGGTACAGCCTCCACCTACAATTCTCACCTTTTATCAGCTATGCCTTCGGGTAACATGGAGGCCAGCAAACATCTTTAAAATATAGGTGTTAATCTGTGTGTTTACTTGTAGTTTACAATATTACAGGAAGAATGTGACAGGCTTATTATGCTGCATAAAACAAGTATATAATGAGCTTATTATAGATTCTTGGTAAAATTCTTGGTCACAAACCTAGAAATATTAATAATTATCAAATTATACCTTACCATTTCTAAAAAGGACTAGAAGAGTTTTCTAGAAATAAATGTTTTTCTTACACAATAAATTATTTTTGCTCTTGTTGGTAAAGGTATAGAATTCAGAGGAAAGGTATAGCAAGGTTAGAATCATCAGGTCAAGCAGTGTAAGTTAGACAATTTAAAGCTGCGCTACAAATTTGCTCTAGGCTTCTTGGTAGGCGGAGCCAAGTGAAAATGCAATAGGTCTGTGGGTAGATTCCAGTCTAGCTCATCAGAACCTGAGATTTCCCTGAAAGCAGTCACAGGGCTGCAAGGACAGGTGGAGCAGGTGATTCAGCTGCTAGGTCCCCTGTTGGTCTGACATGTTTTACTTGAAGTCTAGATATAATTATATATGAAAATAGGATACAAAAAAAAAAATTCTCATTAACCATACATTAAAAAACACTCCAGTTACTGAGGAGAGATATCAGTTTCATGCTAAATTTCATGCTGAAATTCATACAGCTATAAGAGTGATAGAGTTGACATTATTTTCAACAACATCCCTACAACTTGTGCTATAGAGATTTGCACATGGCTATGTCTTACAACATTTTTTTGGTACCAAAGGAGGGCATAATGCCAAAGAATTCTTTGGTAACTCTAAGAAAAGTCAAAATAATATGACCCACGCATATAGTTCTCAGATATTCCAGACTTGAGGGAAGAATGCAATTTTAAATATTTTGATTCCTGGGGAATATATAACTAGACTGCATTAGCTTCCAGCAACTAATATTGTTTCTCATAATTAAACTTTTACCAATGTGTTCAAGGCAATATTACCTAGTAAGTTTTCTAGATTGCTTATACCAGTTCATTCTTGGATAGAAGGTAGGTTTCACATTCTTTATTCTAAAAGGTTCAAATTAGAACATATGCCTTAGGGGCGCCTGGGTGGCTCAGTCATTCGGCTTCTGCCTTCAGCTCAGGTCATGGTCCCGGGGTCCTGGGATTGGGCCCCGCATCGGGCTCCCTACTCATCAGGGAGCCTGCATCTCCCTCCCCCACTCCCCCTGCTTGTGTTCCCTCTCTCGCTGTGTCTCTCTCTGTCAAATAAATAAATAAAACTTTATTAAAAAAAAAAAGAACATATGCCTTAATCAATGCCCACGCCACCCACACACCCTAACAGTGGACACCAGGTGCCCCCAGGCACCCAGGCCTTCTCAGGAAATAGCTATAACTCATCTGCATTGGTCTCTGCTTAGATGGAAATTGTCCTATGAATAAAAATAAAAAGCACATTAACCCAGTCTGTACCATAAAACACAGCTTAACAAATTTAAAAGAACAGAAATTATATATCTGTTCTCAGAATTCAAAGGAATTAAACTAAAATCAGTAACAGAAAGATAACTGGGGGGAAATGAATAAGCAGATCAAGGAGGATTTTTAGGACAGTGAAGCTACTCTGTATGATATTATAATGATGGATATATGCCATATATACTTGTCCAAACCCATTGAATGTACAATACCAAGAGTGAGTGAGCTCTTAGGTAAACAATGGACTCTGGATGATTATGATATGTCAATGTAGGTTAATCCTTGATTTAAAATGTACTATTTTGGTGAGTGATGTTGATAATGGGGGAAGCTATGCATGCATGGGATCAAGGGGTATATGGGAAATCTCTATCTTACTCTCAATTTTATTGTTAACCTAAAACTGCTTTAAAAATAAAATCTGAAGGGGGCACCTGGGTGGCTCAGTAGGTTAAGTGTCCAACTAGGTCTTGATCTCAGGGTTGTGGGTTCAAGCCCCATTTTGGGTTCCATGCTGGGTGTGGAGCCTACTTGAATGAATGAATGAATGAATGAATGAATGAATGAATGAAATCTGAAAAAAGCACATATTAATATTTAAATAGAATAGGTCCTTTGTGAAGTTTCATTCTAGTTAATTCATTCTGTAATATGTCCTTTGTGAAGTTTCGTTCTAGTTAATTCATTCTGTACATTTGGGCCAAGTAGAGTCTTGAGTAGAAAATGTGATTTCGTTACTGATAGGATTAGAAGTCAGTAGGCCTTCATGGCTACTCTATAAAGCAAAGAGAAAGAGTTCAATCTTAACCTACAGTTAAGTACAGTAGATTATGTCATGAAATCCAGAGCATAAAGAAACCTTTAAATTACATAGAGCGGCATAATAAATTTAATTAACTAACAGGACCACTGACATAAAATATCAGCATAAAATGTCACAGCATAAATGTAATAATGTCTATAAGGTTTGTGAAAGTTAGCAGGAGGTTCTATTTGGAAATTCAAGTAGGAAATTTAGTAAAAACCTGTTGTCTATCGAACATCCTATACCCGCTTTACCCTCGATGACAGAACCCCAATTTTATTCTATGATTTACAATAAAAGTTAGCAAACTTTTTTCTCCAAAGGGACAGATAGCAAATATTTTCTGCTTTGCAGATAACATGGTATCTATGGCAACTACTCAACTTGACAGTTTTAGTGTGAAAGCAGCCATAGACAATAGGTTAATGAATGTGCATGGCCACAACCCAATAAAACTTTATTTATAAAAGCAGGTAAAAGCTTGGATTTGACCCACAGCTATAGTTTGCCAAATCTTGATTTAGGAAACATGACCTTAACCCAGCTCTCAGAGTTAAATATTCTTTAGTAGAAACCTATCAAGCTGATCCTATTCTTCTGCCAGTAGTTGTTTGAGGTGGGCACATAACTCAGATCTAGTCAAAGAGATGTGAGGGAGAGGTCTTCCTGGAAAAAGTTTTTCTTTCCTAAGAAGAAAACATCAGAAGAGAGCATCTCTTTGTGCTTTTCATTGTTGCCTGCAGATATAAAGCCTAGAACTGCTGTAGCCTAGTAGAAATGCTGCTCCCAGGCTGGGCATAATTCAGCACACTGAGGAGACAGAGCTAAGAGCACCTGGGAGAAGTAGAGCCAGAGTCCTGATGCCTTGAGAAGTCCTGTTTCCTGAATTCTTAATTAGTAAGGTAATAGTGATCCACACTGGTGAAGCCATTATGAGGGACAGTAACCTAAAACAACCTTACTGATAACAGAAAAAAAGAGAAAGAGATAAAAAATAGTTACTTTTCTTCCACTGAGATAATTTCAATATTCAGTATAATACAGTTTAATCATTTATGTAGTCATCATATAGACATTAAAATTAAATATCTGATACAGGAATATCACTTTCTAGCCTAAGAATTTTACTTAAAAGTTTGAGGGTATTCCCCCATCCTGTATCAAAAAGTATTAGTTTAAATGAGAAAACTAGGAAAAGTAGAAAAATATAACAAAGCATCTTGAGATAAAATTGGTAGATATAAATCATGACAATGTGTAATATCTCTATTACATTACAAGACAAATTAATTACATGTCTGTGAAATTGAAAGTCAGTTTTGATGAAACTTTCTCTTTATTTCAGGAGAATGTCACTTTATCCAAAATAGCCAAGAAGTTTATTATAAAACATTAACAGTTTTTAGCTCTTGGTTGTCTTTCTTTGGGAATTGTGCACTGTTAAAATCTACCATGTCCTCTATTGATCTAGAGTACTCTGGATACACTAAGCCACTGCAGCAGAAGGTATTTTTCATAGAAGGCCATAACAATCTATATCGCATCCCATATGACTTTATAATTGACATTGACATTCCTCCATCACCAGATGGGATCTGTGTTCCCTCCTCTTGAACCTGAGTGAATCTTTATGCTGCTATGTCCGCTTGCTGTATCAGGGTCCCACATCTCTACTTCCTTCAGAGCTTGTGAACATTGTGGGACAAAGGGCCCCTTGCTTTCCTTAGGGTTTTTAAAGATAAAGGATGACTCTTCGCCCAGCACAGTCCTCTGCAAGCCGGCATGGGGCCCAGTTCCTCTGGCAGTGCACCCGTAAATGGCTTCTGCTAATTATTCTCACCACATGAACTTTCAAAAGGCTGTACCAAGCAAAATGTGGGCAGTTTTCTTTGTAGCATTGCCCAAATGCAGAAGATTTTTGAAATTTTTTTCATTTGTTTCCTGCTTTTAACATGGCCCTTTTCCCCCAACATATTGTACTTTGAATTCCCTCTTGCTAAGCTTTTGTTTATCTTCATAACTGTATTTTTAACTCAGTATGACCCTTTAAGAAAAAAAGTATTTTTCACAATAAACCAATAGTGAATTGTAGATCTAGACGTTGTTGCAGTTGTTTGTGTACTAAAATTAACACTACACACTCAATTGGCTTTACAGATTCAAAATCTAAATTACCTCTGTTTCATTGTTTTGTTTCTCTGATAAGCCAGCTTTTCATTCGTTAGGCTCAAGAGGTTAGTGGCCTTATTTTACAGAAAAGTCAGATATTAAAACAAAAAGCGATGAGTAGAATATTAATAGAACCCTACTTTTACCCTTCCCCAGAGCTAAAATGTTACTATAGCAATATTTGAATGGAGAAAATCTGGTACAGGTGAATTAAAGGCTAAAAGTAAATGGAGAATTTGAAGAGTTAAAGAAAAAGAGCAGGCGACGGAGTGCATTAAATTTAAGTAATTCTTAAAAAAATAAAAGAGCAGGCATATAATAATTCACCAAAGTCCTGTGCTTGATTTACTCAACATCTCTGCAGTTACTACTTACCAAAGTCAGCATTGCTCCTTAGGGGAAAAAAGGAAATTCTGGCATATCAAGGAATAAATAGAACACTGCAGCATTATCCACTGAATCATTTTTGGGGCAAATTTAGTGCTGTTTTCATGTCTTTGTATTCTTTCTAAGTCTATGTTTGTCAATGTCAATTCAACCCTCCCTGAAAACAACAGAGCTACAATTAGAGATGTAAAAAGCAGTTTGTGTGTAATTTAAATGCTGCAAACTGGCAATCTTCTCATGAAAACACAAACAATTACTTCCATTCTCATGCACCAGTGCATCTGGTTTACCACCATTTTTTATCTGGGATTGCATATGAATTGATAGTTAATTTCACAGCTTAAAAAAAAATCTACATTTTTTTGACAGGGGTGAGTTATTATTTGCTTTTTAGTCATAGCACATTGCCGTACTTATGTGGTTAATGATTTAAATTATACAACCAACTAACCAAATAAAAATTCTTTTCTCTGCTTAACTCAGGCAGTTTTCCTGGGTCACCAATATGGGGTGATTCTAACCCTTTCTGCATATAGGCCTAAATCCTGCTGTGTTGAGAACAATCAGTTACCTGGAACACTAGAAGAAAAAGAGCCCTTGAATAATATCAAAAAGGAGAAATTTTTGTTTCTGTTTGATCTGCACTTTGCCATTTCTGATTAAAAGTAAAATAAAAACACATTAAATGAAAGTAAACCCATCTTTAAACATTCCCCAAATAGGCCTTTTGCTCTGAAGGGCACCTTCATTAAAAAAAGATTTACAGACTTCGTAAAAGACATGTATTTGCATCTATTTAGTTTATACATGAAGAAATCACATGTGGGGAAAACATTTGAATAAACAAAACCACAGAGATAATGAAAGCCTTTGGTACAACATTGATATGCAAGAACATCCCTCAGGTTCACTCAAGAGGAAGTGAGCTTTAATCAAAGGCATTAGTAATGGACTTTCTATTTTCTTATTAGAATTAACCTTCATCTGCAAGAAAAAACTTTTTCTTCACTATTGAATACATATTCCTCTCCATCTAATATATTCTTCTAAAACCTTTTTAAAAAGTGGCACTTATACTGGAATTTATTATTCCTGAAATGGGCATTGCCAGAAACAAAACAAAACAAAAAAAACCAAAAATGAGAAAACCATTTATTTTTGAAGGAAACAAGTTGTTTCCACAGATCATAATGGCATTATAGGGAATGCTAGAATTTCCTTCCCAGCAGGTATTTTCAAATAGGAGAGACCCCCCCCACCCCAAAGAAGAGTTCAGCCAAAATCTGCCAACAGCTGAAAAATGAACTAGATTATTCCTTAAAATTCATTCCAAGCTTATTCTTTTATGCCTCTAGTTTCCAATTGCTGGTTCTGAAAATCAGAGCAGCAAGTGGAAAATGTGATTTATTAGCAAGCTATAAGCACAGCCTGATTCAGCCTCACATATATTTTAATATTTTAAGTTTGAATTCTGTAATTTGAACTCAATGCCATGCTATAGCACTGCTCTGTCTCCTTCTCTCACTAGCTTGGTAGGACACAGTGTGTGAGGAAAATCGACTCACGCATATTCCAGTTTGTCTGATGCAATACACTGATTCCTCCAGAAGCATAACATCTCCCGGCTGTTTGCCCAGTAAAAATAAAAATAAATGAACAAAAAGTTCAATTAAAAACTGGAGCCAAGTGCTGTCATTCCTTAGACTTGATACATAAAGCAGAAGTGCCCCTACCTTTGACATTTTGAGTCAACATGAATATTTCTTGACTTATGCTGTTGAGCATGTTAGTACAATGTAAAGTCCAGTTCTTGCACTCAAATAACTTACGGCCTCAGAACCACAGTACTAGAACCCCCACCCACCCCTCTTGGGTATTCTGTAAAGCCCAGGCCCAGTGCCCCTGAGATAGATAGATAGATAGATGATAGATAGATAGATGATAGATAGATAGATAGATAGATAGATAGATAGATAGATAGATATAGTAGAAGTTTAGAGATTCATTCAGAAGAACTAAAAATACAAATTACACGGGGAGGAACCACCAGAGTAACTGGAAAAATAGAAGTAGCCCAAGTATCCATGGTTCCAAAAGCCTGGCAAAGATCTTTGGATCCTCATGCACTAGCATCTCTAATTGCAATCAGGCTAATATTGGGATACGAATACCCAACTCTTGCCACTTTTTAAAGACCCACCCAATACTTGGGATATTACTGTTTCAGAGGACCCAAGAATTCTAATTTGACCCCACATTTGCACCTGGAATTCAGTTCACTGTGATCTTCATAAAGACATCATCAAGATCCCTAAACAGAAGTGACTCCCTTATAATCCCTTAGAGACATTTTAAGTATCTAAAATTACCCTAGAATTAAATGTGGAAAATAAATGACCAGAGACATTCTTCACTGAGGCAAATCCATCTTTTTGCATGAGATGGCTTTTTTTTTTCCAGTGATTTCTTGGTATAGCATTTGCTAATGAACATCCAATGGATACAACCTCAGTGATTTGAAAAACCTATGAAATATGTCATCTGTGTTGAGTGTTTAATGTTAAACAGAACATAAAACACAGCCTTGGCCTTTTTGGAGTGGATGTTTAATTAACTGTATAAAATATTTTTTGCTAAGCCCTTTCAATTCCATCAGTATATACTCATATAGAATCAAATGACATATTATGCCTCGTTACACTGTTATTTGCTTACCTGTCTTATTCTTGTTAAATGTCTAATTCCTTTATACCATGGTTTATGTTGTGCTATTTTCTTAAACCTTAGAGAATCTTACACAGTGATTTGCTCATAATAGTTGTTCAATAAATATTTGTTAACTTGAATTATTTACTGCCACAGAGATATTGATAGGATTATAGAGGGAAAAGATTCAGCTTGCCAGACTGCCTTGTAAACATAAACTCTCTTTATATAGACAACAATATTAAGTGCTTTTTCAACAGGTCAAACATTGGCATTCAACCCATGTTGGAGTCCAGCTTTGTCACTGGAACCTATCGCATGTGTTTCTGTCCCTTCAAATACAAGCCTTACTTATATCTTCTTGGTGCTTTTTTTAACTCAGGAACAGCTCAGAGTTTATCTTGCTGGGATACATTTTTTACCTATTTTACAGATAAAATTGATCATTTTCAGAAGGAGGTCAGTAGCTCTGTGGGAGCAGTGTGAAAGCCCATGGTGGGAGATGCAATGTTTTTGTTTTCTGCTTTTCACACACTTTTTCCTGCCAAACTTTTTAGTCAGGTTCTGTAATAACACTCAGTCCTTCTTTGGAAGAAATGATAGCTTTCTTTAAGAATAGCAAGAGGTGGCTTCTTTTTTCTTTTTTTTTAAAAGATTTTATTTATTTATTTGACAGAGAGAGACACAGCAAGAGAGGGAACACAAGCAGGGGGAGTGGGAGAGGGAGGAGCAGGCTTCCCGCTGAGCAGCAGGGCTCGATCCCAGGACCCTGGGATCATGAGCTGAGCTGAAGGCAGACACTTAATGACTGAGCCACCCAGGCACCCCAAGAGGTGGCTTCTTATCATGGGAAAAACTATTAGTAGTCATGAAAGAAGAAAAGTTGCCAATATTACTTACAAATATGCATTTGATATTTCAACAGTATAGGTCTGGAGAGCAAAATAATTAACCATAAACAAGCGCCAAATAATACAAGTCAGATTCCAGTGAAGTTTAAGTTAATTAGAGTTCACAGTGAAGGCTGAATGACGCTGCCAAAGTGTAAGTTGTTAGTATTGAGTTGAAATGTTATGCTGGCTTTCTTTCCTGACAACACATAATCCTTTCTACTTCCTCTAAGTTACACAGCCAAGAGAAACAACAGAAGAGCCCAGAAGATTGGGATTTCAATGAGAAATAACCTCATTGACAAAGTCTTTTCAATACTTGGTCATCTCCATGACACTGAGATACAGGAATATCACTCATCTAACTAAATATAAACACACACACGCTTTTTCACTCATTTTCAAAAATTACCACAGTAACAAGGATTATATTCCAAGCAAGAAAATGTGAACTTAAAAACCAATAGAAAATTTATTCTGATCTCAGAATGATTCTTCAATTGCCAGCCACAATTTGTTTTTTAGTAACATTCATTCATTGTTCCTCCAGGACTAGAAGATCTGTGAGATCCCTTCCAATTGTTAAGTGCCCATTTCTAGAGAAATCATTTTTAATATAGTTTATTTTTCACAATTTTAATATAGTTTATCTTTCACAACCATACATAAAGTTGGTTTTATGGGATGATTCTAAAAGAAACAGAAGCATAAAATTAGGAACACCTACCTGGACTGTTAATATGAAAGAGAAATAAACTCCTTTTGAGCTTTTAGACTTTTGCTCTTTTTGTTAGAGCAGTTGGCTTGCCCTTACTCGCTGTAGCTGAGTAAGGGGGGTTTACAATGATATATACCATCCCCACTGTTCAGTCTCAACATCTAGCTCAAAAGCCTTCTGCACAAGATGTGGGGGCTGTGGACAAAGCCATTTGGAGGCTCCACCAGTGATAGCAGGTGTGGTATAGCAATATTGATGGTCAAATGCTCCAGAAGCATTTTGGGATACCAAAATGCCACCGTGACTAAAGAGGACAAAAGCAAACTTCAACACTCCCACTACCTACCCTCAAATCTACAGAAAGAACTTAGATGGTCAGAAGTGCCCCAGGAAACAACCCTCATTTGACTTACCTTCTTATTGAGTCCCCAGTTGAAAATGGATTGTTTTCATTAACCAAACCTGTTTTTCCCCAACTTTTGCCCTGCCTTTTTGTTTTGCCCAAACTTAAAACCAAGCTCTATTTTTTAATTCCTGAACAATTCTAAACTGAGAAATGAAAACATGAATCAAACACACACACAGACACAGAGACACATATACAACTTTATGAAGTCTTTTGATATGCATCCATAAATCACAGAAATAGGACATACATACAGGGCAGAACTATGATGAGAGAGGAAATCTATGTATAAGTGTCAGAGGGATCAGCTCTGGCCCACTTCCTTGTTGATATTGTTGACATTTATCTAGGTGTGTCCTGATAAAATATATTATTCCATTAACAACCAGACATTACCAAAATAACGAGGCAGAGAAAAATCACCCTGCTGCATTCTCTTAAAATTAGTAAAGACCTTGCTAAATCAAAACCTAATTGTGAAAGAGTAACATGTAGATACCCCCTTTGAAAAACTGATATGGATCCCCAGTAATTTAAAAGTTGTCAGTTATAAACTCAAAGAAATTGGCTTATTAAAATGAACACTAATGGAGGATTCTGTTGCTCACAGATGACAGGACAGGGGTTTGAGGGGAAGAAGGAGTGAATGTGTATGTCTTATGTTGCCTTTCATTATCTGAGAAGAAGCCTCTGACAGCAAGAGCCCCATCAGGAGAATGAAAACAAAACGAGTGTGGCAGGAACCACATTCTCCTAGTTTATTAATATGTATTATATATAGCTTTAAGCCACTGGGTGCCACAGACAGGTAGATTATTCTATTCAAGTATATTAATTTTAAACAAGTGTATGAAGAGAGGTTCAAGGACAACACCATTTGGTATATTCTATTTTGTTTTTTTATGTGACTATTTGGAAAGCCCTTTTAGTCTGGCATAAGGCAAGAGAGCAGATTATTCTTTAAACAACTGAAAAATTCAGTGAATGCATTAACCTACCTTTTCAGTGAGTCATCCAAATAACACTTCAGCAAGTACACAAACACACACACACGCATTTTCTCATTTTAAAAGTGTGTTTTACCTTATGTTTCTCCATGCTATTTGTGACTAATCTGAGAAAACCTGTGGATATTAATAGAGAATATCCTATGTTCCCCTTTGTTCTAATATAAACAGCAAGTAAAGCAATCTCCCTCATTCCCACCCCCCTGGCCGCCACCCAAGTCATGTTTAGTAATATCCTTCCCAATCTGACTCAACTTGGTTTCTTCTTGATTTGCTCAGCACCTGTCTGTCACAGGTGAATACGATTTAGGGTTCAAGCCTCGTTTCTGTCCAAACTCATATCTTCAGGTCCTAGAAAACTATAGACTATAGGGGCAAACATCCCTGGCTTTGAACGCAAATGACTTGACTGTATTTGCCAACTATGCCACTTCTTCATTGGGTGAATTTGGGTAATAAAATTATATTTTCTGGACCTCAGTTTCCTCATCTTTGTCAGATTATTAAAAGTATCTTCTTCTAAGGTTTTAGCAAAGAACTTAACCCAGTTCCTCTACATAGTGAAAATTCAGTAAATATCAGCCTTTTCTTTTATTATGTCCTATTGAACAAGCCACATAGCTTTGCTCTGCTTTTCTTCCTTCTGCTTACCTTCAGGACAATGATATTTTGTCCTCATCCTAGAACTGTTGATTGTTTAGAAATCCTTCCTTCCCATTCTTGTAATGCATCCCACTCATTTGTCTAAATTACTCTTCTCTTTGTCTTTATACTAACAAAGTGGCTTATTGAATCCCTCAAGGATGCAATTGCCTAGCCCTCTATAAAGTAAATTCTACTCATAGCTTGACCTGTCCAATGCAAAAGATTAAAGAGAGAATGAGAGAAGGTAAGGAAAGAAAAAAAGGAGAAAAGTCAGCCAAATGAAATGTGGAAAGGGTTTGATCAAGCTTCAATCCAAATATAGTATATGCAATGGCAGCTCCTACATTGAGATGTTTAAGGACATTATGAGAACATAGTTTGCAGAGAATTCTAGACCCAGAAACAATCTTAGAGATAACATGCTACATCCCAAATACTTTACAAATAAAGAAACTAAGGCATAAAAAGTTTAAATAATTTTTCTTAGGGAATGTATTATTGAATGACATACCCAAGATTTAAACCCTACTTTAAATTAAAAAGTAAGGGCGCCTGGGTGGCTCAGATGGTTAAGCGTCTGCCTTCGGCTCAGGTCATGATCTCAGGGTCCTGGGATCGAGTCCCGCATCGGGCTCCCTGCTCCTTGGGAGCCTGTTTCTCCCTCTGCCTTTCTCCCTCTGCCTTTCTCTCTCGCTCTGTCTCTCATGAATAAAAAAAAAAAAAAATCTTTAAAATAAATAAATAAATTAATTAATTAATTAAAAAGTAAATTTAAAAAAAAAAAACCTCTAGTTGCCTTACACCTAGGACTGAATTGCTATCCCTAAATCTTCATGTCCCCAAAGTAATTAACCTAAGAAGCCATTCATTCATCCACTGATAAGAAGTCATCTTTAATTTAAGGCATTTGCCTATCTTGTCAACCATAGATGGACTGAAGTAAGATTGTCTGCTGCGTTTCACTACAATCAGATCTCAATGTCCCCAAACATCTTCTGAAGCACTTTAGAGCTATGTGACCCAAAGCTGGCCCTACTTCCCCCACTTTGGCCAGTGGAATAAGCAGCTAACTTACGATAGGTTTGAAAGAGAACAAAAGTTACACAACTCAAAACCATCTTCCCAGAAATTTTCATCATCTTTTTGATAACTTTTTAGGGAAATTACTCTTAGATACACATCACATTAAGTATTTCAATCTACCTCTTCTCATTTAATCACTAAAAATCAACACTCAAGGTTTAATTTTGAAAGAAGAAATACAATTTAGGCACTATTGTCCACATTGCCATCAAAATAGGACATAAGTCTTTAGGACACAGTTAATGTATCCAAAGGCACTAAGTAATTCACCACAAGCCTGGATTCCAACCCAAGTCTCTTTGAAACCAAGCCCATCTACTTCACCTCCTACTTGACACCATTGCAGCCACTTCTCTGGGGTCAAAGGCATCATCTTCGCAAGCCTTCTTGACTAATGGACACTCAGAGTAGACACTCATTAATCACTGTACAAAGTGAATATATTAGTGAACTTTCGTTGATTGGAGTGCCTCATAGAAAAGAAGCATTTAGGGGAAAGGGGCTCAAACAGGTGCGTTCTGATTGAAGAGAGGGAGTCAGAACAGGTGGGAAGCCTGAGCAGGTGTGGCTGGTAGGGCCGGTGGCTGCAGCAGTGCCGGCGGAGGCCCCGGCAAACCAACCACGGCCCTGCATTAGGGACAGATGGGGAGGCAAAGAATCACTCCACAATTCTCTAGAGGCCAGCCCTGACATCCAACCATCATTTTAGACGTGAAGTGCTACTTGGATCTGATTCTGAGGGTTTTGGTTTTCGGATTTCACTGCTATTTTCACTCTGAAAGGTCATCAGAGAGTATGTTAGATGGAGATAATGCTGTCTTGGCTCAGTGTGCTGCTTCTGTAAGTGTGCCCTCCTGAAAATAAACTACATCTGGCAACCACTCGTGTGAATTACCTAAATAAAAGACTCACACTGTTAATGGAGCACTTTTGTACTAGAAAAAGAAACCATTAGATTTGATGTTAAAAGAACCTGCTACTGTCACTCACTTGATTGACTGCATCTTTTATTAGGTCTTCACTGAATTATTTTATGGTATTTTTCTTTTTAATCTGCTCCCCTTTGTTGAGACATTAAGAATGTATATTCTGAAAGTTGTGGTAAAAAATGTTGAGAAGTATAAAATTCAAGACCATAAAAGCCTTTTCATGGGTGGCATTATGAACATGCTATCATGTGGAGTCTGGAATGTAGGTGTAAATTCAGGGAGTGAGGATTATGTTGTAAAGGGAAGTGGAAGTATAAACTGGAGCTTTAAGTGGGTGAAAGAAAGAGAGTAAAGGCAAAGGCAAAGTAAGCCTGGGGCACATATCACAACCATTAACACTGAGGCCTCCTTCAGTCATGGCCTCCCATCTAATGGTTTCTGAAGTAGTATTTTCAAGGACCAGGTGTAAACTCGCTTCAGCAGGGTGCACTCTGCTTGAGCCCCTTCCCTCTTTTACTACCAAGCAGAGCCTGTGATCAACCTGGCTAGCACATCAGAGGATATCCTTGCTTTAAGGATATGTACCCCCATCCCTGGGGACCGTGCCACACTGGGTATAACTGGAGCATCTGTGTATCTAGAGGACAAGGCATTTGGCACATGATGAAACAGACCCAAGTGATGCACACAGCGAGAGGAGTGCGAGAGAAAGCGTTGTTACAGAACGCTGACTGGCTAAATGCGTACATGGAGCTTGAGGCCCAGAGGACTCTGGGAGACAGCTAATAATCATCGTGACAGGCTGTCAAGCTTCCATTTTTCCCTTTCCTGTTTTGCATACTGACCCTGAACTGGGTGGCATGTTCATTTTCTATGCCTCACCACGTAGCATCAGGGCCAGTCCAGCCTTGGCTGGTATCTGTTGCTAACTAACGAGCTGCTGCCTTTGACAATTGTGGCAGAACGGCACACTTATATTTATAAATGTCATGCACAGAGACTGGCTGTAGGCAAGGCTGCTGAGGGTGCCACGCTGATAAGGTGCAGAGGATTTCAGGTGAGCGGGGAGAGTCTCATTAGCAAGGTCTTCCCCGTTCTTCCTGTCTGACGGCCGGGAAGCCAATGAGCCCAGCAAGTACAAACACAGCCACAGTAACGGCTGTTGTCTGCCTGTGCTTGGCGTGCTGGCCTACACTCCCCACTGGCCATTCCCAAGTCACGAACCAAAACAATTCTTGAATTCTGAACACGCATTGTTGTTTTAGTTTGAAGTCCCCAAAAGCAGATCCCGAGACAAAGTTTTTTGGGAAAGTGGTTTATAAGGAAGTGTTTCCACAAAAAAACCAGTAGGGGGAGTGGGATAATGGATCCACAGGGCGAGGAGGTCATGGTAGGCAGAATAACGGCTCCCCTCAAAAAAGGTGTCTGCTTCCTAATACCCAGAATTTCTGAATGTATTGCCTTCCATGGAAAAAGGGAAGTAAGCTTGTAGATGGAATTAAGGTTGCTAATCAGCTGATCATAAAATAGGGAGATTATCCTGGATTATATGATCGGGCCCAACTGAATTGTGAGAGTCCGTAAATGTGAAAGAGAGTGACAGAAGAGTAGGTCAGGGAGATGGCAGCGTGAGCAGGGACCGATGTCCTGTGCCGCCTCTTAGGCATCAGGGGCTATGTACAAGGACCATAGAGAGGCCTCTGGGAGCTAAAGGCAGATAGTCTGCAAGGAAATGGGACCTCTACCACACAGAATTGAATTTCTGCAAGGAAAAGGATTCTCCCATAACTCCTACAAAAAGGAACACAATGCTATCAACACCTGTTAGCCTAGGACTTCTGCACACAGGACTCCTGCAGAACTACACAGTTATAAGTTTTTGTTATTTTAAGTCACTAAAATTGTGATTTGTTACAACAATAGGAAACTTACAAAAGTAAAGACATGCTATCACGCAGAGTACCATAGAGGGTAACTAGCGGAATTCCCTGGAGGAAATCTGGTGGCAGTGTAGGGTCACACCTCAGAGTTTTTATATCAGGGACCAGAATGCTGGGATTACACCATGGCACCCAGCAAGCATTGCTTAAGGGCAAAGAGAATGGAGTGGCAGTGGAGAATCTAATTTTCCAGGAATTTCCTGCTGTCTGCATAGGAAAATATGGCATAAGGACAGATTTCCAACAAAGAGGTTCAGGTGCTGGCTGAAGAGGAAGAAAGCAATGAGAGCCAGTGTGTGAGAAAATAGCAAAGGGATCCAAGGGGATGTGGGCAAGTGCTGATACTATCGGCTACAACTGTCCATCATAATAAATATGCCCTCTCCAAAAACCTATCATGTAAATAAAACCACTAAATAGCACAGGAGATACAATACAAGCTTTGAAAGCAACAGAGCATGGTCAAATCCCAACTTTTATTTGTGACCTTGTGTGAATTATCTACTCTGAGTAAGTCTTAGTTTGAATTATTAATGGGCAACTCTCTTGCCGAGTCTCCATGAAGATTCAATAAGTGATTGAATGGAAAGCATCTTGCACGAGGCCTGGAAATCAGCCAAAGTTGCTTCTCTTCCTTTTTTCTCCCTTGACCTTGGACTTGAGGACGTACCTCAACTTTATCTGGCATAGGAGGAGAGATCAACGTTGAGTTCTAAGCTGGGTCTCATCATCCTGCATATATTTCTTTTCCTTCAGTTTCTGAACATGCCAGTTTCCTCCAACTTTATAAAAGCCCTCTCTCTTCTTCCAAACCCCCTCTAGATGCTGAAATTCTCTTTATTTTTATAGCCAAACTTACTAAAACAACATTCCATTCTCCAGTTCTATCATCTCCTCTTCCATTTACTTTTAAATCCACTAGAGTCTGCCTTCTGTTTCTATACTATAATATGTTTTTCCTTGAAAAGTATCACACTATTTGCCAAACCTACTGTTTCTTGAGCTCGCAGTAATATTTGACACTACTGGCCACTGCCAAAATGTGTTCCCATCCTCAGTTGTTCATGGCTTACCCCCAGCTCCGTAGCTATTCCTCTCACTCTATTTCTCTCTGAAATGTTAAGTATCCCTCATCTGCAATCCTCTCTTCAGTTCCCACCTTAGACTCTCAATTTAACAACATCAATAACTGTAGCCAATATTGATTGGCATTTACAATTCGCCAGGCACTTGACTAAGGAATTCACATGACACATGAGGTGCTTACTATGATTATTCCTATTTTACAGAAGAGGAAACCAAGATTTAGAGAGATGAGATGACTTGCCCAGAGTTAACACAGCGCATAAGTGGTAGACCCAGGATTTGAATCCAGGAAGCCTGATTCATACCCAGTATTTTACTTAGTGTCTATTCCTGGTTCCCCTGCCATACGTAGATTTTCAGCTACCAAACAGTTGCCAATGACCAACAAGTGTATATCTCTGGGTTAATATGTCTGCTGAGTTACAGACCTACATGCCCCTCTGCCTCCTAGACAGATCCTCCTGCATGCACCACAGGCATTTCACTTGTGTTTCCCAACCCCAAACTCACCCCCATCAGATAACCTGCCCCATGCTTCCTATCACAGTAGGTAGCTCCAATTCAGTTGCTGAATGGCATTCCAGTCCGCTGCTTTCTCCACATTTGGCAGTTACCAAGTGCTATCAATTCTAACACCACAACAGCTCTGGGACCACTGTGTACAGCCTTGTTTCAAGCCACCAACATTTCTGTGTAAACTACTACAGCTGATTCTTAACCCACCTCTCTGCCTTCAGTCTCACCGCAAACCCACCCTATTGTCTAGGTCAGTTTTCTAATCGATAAATGTCATCACAGTAGGCTTTAATGGTTTCCATTAAATTCACAGGAAAGGACAAGGTCCAGGTTTGGCTGAGAAGGCTGGCTGAGATCTGGGCTTCCACTGCTTTTCTAGTCGTATCTCTTAGGTAGTCCCCCTTTGCCATATCAAAATATTGCAGCTTCCCAAGAGGACATGTGTTCTCACTCCTCTGTGCCACTAACATGCTCTCTCTTCTGCCTGGGGCTTCTTTCCTTCCCTAACTACCTGGCCTATGCTTACCTATCCTTAAACACTCACTCAAGCACAAAAGATTTCTTTGCCCTCAGAGAGCAAGTGAAATGCAATCTCTTTGCGCTTCCTCTATGATTCTTCCAGTATGCATTTTTCAGAGTGATTATCACACCAGGTTATGTAATAATTCTCATTTTTAGCCATCTCCCCAACTAGACTCTGTGCTCATGGACAGCGGGGATTGTGTCTCATTTGGTGCATAACCCCAGCAGCCAGTTCACAGTAGGAAATGTTGAATGAAAAAAGCACAAAAAGGACAAATAAAGAGCATATCATGTTATGACTGCATACCCAGACCTCTACGGTTCCCACAAACCCCTAACAAATGCTTTTCAGGTACTTATTATCTAGAAACTATCAATGCAGATGTTGCTCTTGACACCAGATGGCAGTCACAAGCCCAACCACCCATGGGGAAACAAGACGCCTGAAAGTGTTTTAGCTGAGATACCGTCACAAAGAGAAAAGGACACAGCCATGTGTGAGGAACAAGGTCTGTGACTCCACCTATAGTGGCAGGTAGCCACCTCACCTATTAGCCAAGGCAGTCCAACAATATTTTGCCCTTCAAGATTAAATCTGAGAGGATACCGGTATGAAGAAAAGAGGAGATTTCCGATGGGGGGCAGAGGAATCTACTGTCTTCTCAGGAAATTGGCACAGGATATAATTTTTTTTCCAAATACAAGAACTACACAGGGCAGAGAAGAGGGATTCAAACATCCCTCCTTTTTGTTAGGTTCGATCCAGGTCTTCTTTGGAGAAATTCACAAAACAAAGGAAAAGAAAAGGAAGGGATAGGGATTTTTCACTCTTCTGTTTGCTAACTGTGCTGTGCAGGAAATTGCTGCTAACAACAATGTTATTATATAGAACATAAAGAATAGAGCACCCTGAGAAGTGTCTATTTATAGAGCAAATACTTGGATACCATTGTGCAGTCTCCTGCCAATGGCAAGGAAATATGCATGGCCTGGTGGAAACAGCCCAGAAGGAGACCTGAGTTCCAGGACTAACTCTGACTCTCTTACCTTCCACAGCTAGCATTTCACCAGATTTCTCTTCCCAGTCTGCAAAAGAGGAGGTGAAGCAGATGGTCCTTAAGTTCCCTTAACACTCTAACTCTCCGAGATCCTCTCCTTTGATTCTCTCTCAGCAGCTGGAGAGATCACTTGCCACACTGAAGGCTGGAACCAGTCAGAGGAAGGCAAAGACACATCTAGATGACCTAAGCAGTTGGGGCATAGAAGCCTCAAGAATGAGATGAACATGATTTCAGTGACATGGTATGACCACCCCCCTCACCGTCATGAGTCAACCGTGGCTCTGTAGTTCTGGAGATTTTAGCAATGGGGAGGGAGCAAGAAGAATGATTTTGCATTACAGATCTCCTACTTCTAGAGGAGTAGAAGTAACATTCTAAACTCTTGAATTCTGGATTAGAGAACAGCCAGCTGAGAAGTTTGGTATGTGGGCTGGTGAGCGGCTAGCCAGCTCATCTTTCAAACACACCCACTAAGTTGTTAAACTGAAGCTATTTTTTTTTTTTAAGTAAATGCTATGTGCATGGGAATGAAAGAGGGCCATTGACAGAGAAAAGACAGAAGTCTGATTGTGCGTGGGTTCTGAGAAAAGGAGTGGATGAAAAAAGTAGATTCAGGTGATCTTCCCCGGTACCAGATTTGAAAATGCCCATTTGTAGCAACTATACAGCAGTAAAAATGGGACAGGTTTTTAAGGAGGCAAATAAGAAGTTACTCACCCTTTTTTAAAAAAACATATATTAAACTATTTAAAGTCAGAACATTGTGGGGAACTCAGAGGAGCTCCAGAGCCTGACAGTCTTGACTCTAAAAAAGTGAGCAAGTTCACACATTCTCAACCCTCTCAGCAATATCCAAATAAAAATAAACAGCTCAGGGACCTACTGAAAAGGATGCATCTTTGTATCCACTCCCAGTGCAGACTGCTGTCAGGGGCACAGCCTTCTTATTATGTCTTCTTTCCTCTTTCTGTGGTCTTAGTCCTAGTTACGCATCTATGCCTAATGTATATGGTTTTACATTTTCATCTCCAAAACTTGTCATCTATATGCTTAATGGATTTTTTTTTCACTGTTTAAACAACACGTGAAAAGGAAGGACACAAAAATCCTAAGCCAAATGTTATATTGTCCCTCCTCAGGGGCCACTGTGAAACCTGCAGTCACAATGTGCTCTTTTGCATCCTCAACATGCTAAGATAAAAATGTCGCAATTTGTGCTCATATCTAACTTCTGTGCCTCCAGTCAAGACACTATATTTACTGCTCCTTATTTCATTTTCCCTTCCAGGCAACATGGTGGCTTTCTCGGGGAATCCTCTTAGGGTATTTATTATTATTGTTGGTATTTCTATGTTGTGTTTCTACTTTATTTTGTTGTTGCTGATAATGTGGTTTGCAGCAGGAAACATATAAAGTACACCCAGGCTTTATTGTGTCATTCAGTGTTGAGACCTCCTTTTCCTGGTGCCTCCTGGCTCATTTCCCTGACACTTGCCTACATAACAAGTCTGCTGCTGGCTCCCTTCTGCACGGGTCCCTGTCATTTTCCTGACTCAAGCTTTCTCCCTTGCTTCTTCTCCTTCCCTTGGTTTCTTGATCCCAGCCTCCTAGACACTAAGCCTCTGTCCTAACACCTGGTCCACAGCCTTCTGCCTGGGGCCATGGATTCAGTCACTCCCATCCTTGATGCCTCCACACTTCACTCCAGAACCTTCTTTATATAAGTAGGGAAAGCACAGCACCTTCAGATATATAAGCCTGAATATAAAGCAGCGAGATTGATTCCACAAATTTCATAGCAAAATAAAATCTTACTGCTTTATAGTCATAGTCTATATTTGTCTGTTTATATTCCTATTTATATATGCATATAGAGATACTGTATTTAGATTTTTATTTCCTTCCCCTACAACTGGCATTCTATTTTTAACAGATTTTTTTCACTCTTCGAATATGGTAAGAAAAGACAGAATTATGCAGGTAAATTGCTGCTGTTATAGAACAGGTGGGAGCCAAGAGCACATTAAAAAAAAGTATAATTTCCCTCAAGACTATTCTTCAGGGATTGGGTTTTAGAAAATGAGCTTAATAGAGAGTGAGAAAATCTATATTCTTATCTCAGTTCTGACACTAATGACCTGAAAATGAGGGCTGTGGATTAGGAATTTCGTTTTTCACCCATTTTGGGTGGGGCAAAGCTGAATTTTGAGGTCATAACCCTCACCCATAATCCGGGCCTTTTGGATATTTAAATGCTAACGGTCATCCTCAGACATTTCAACTACGAAACATCACTACAAATGCCCCTGAGGGAGGCTGGACTACCTCCAAGTGAGAAACAGTGGACAATTTTGATGATTTCAGTCAAAAGTATTTATGGAGAATAGCTTTAGATTCTTACTCTTTGTGAGAGTAAGATGGAGTTATAGTGATTTCTAAGTTACTGATTAATCTTGGAACATTTGGGGCCTATTTGCTAACGATTTTGGCAAACTACTAATTTGTTCCCCCAAACACATTCTCCTCTTCCACAAAAACAGGCATTTGTATAGGTGGGTAGAACAACAAAAATAAAAGAAATCCAGATCTATCAGTGATGTTGAGTAGCAGAACCACCCAAAGAGACTGGACCAGTCAGACTAATCCTTCCTATTCAAGTCCTGTTTTGGAATCTCTTTGTTATAGCAGCATAACCTTTACTTTGGCTTAGCGTGATACAGAAATTAGCACCTGGAAACAGGATACTAAGTAACAAAACCTAAAACATATTTCTAAACTGATTTAGAAATTAGGTAGTAGGCATTGAAGAACTAGAGATTGCCTGCTGGTCTTCTATACCCCATGTTAACTTAAAGCATTTAGCAAAACTTTCACCTGTGGTAACTCAGAAAGCAGGCTACATGCCCAAGGGGCCTATAAGTTCTAGAGGAAGAGGTGGGAAATAACCAGAAATTTAGGGATTAGTGGTGCCTCGCCACTTTTAATAAGATACCTAAGAAAGAGATAAACTCAGGCAAGAATTTGCCAGTTTGAAAGAAGACATAGAAAGAGCTACACATCTGCCAACTGAGACACTCTCTGCCTGCAGTCTGAAATCTGTATCTATATTTAAGAATCCAGAAATTGGAGACTCAGAGGATTAGAGACACAGACTGGATTGGTTCTACACCTGGGAACAGCAGAACACAAGTCTATTACCTGGAGCCTCTCTCAAACACCTCCCATAAAGATGTCTTGGCATAAGATGCAACCAGTTATAGAAATCAGTTAAAGAGTGTTGTCTTCCAAACCAAGCCTAACTGAAGAAACTGGGGGGTGGACTGAGCAGAGATGCCAGCAAATAAAAGAAAAGCAGCAGGCATAAGAACGATGTCTAGAAAAAAAAAAAACATTTAAGGATATTTGTCAGTATTAAGGGCTGGAGGAAAATAGATTAAAGGCCTAAGTTTTTTTTTAGGAAATTGTATTACTTAAAGAAACAAGTATGAGAGATCTCTGGCCTGGTTCAGCCAGAGCAGACTACAAAAATTTTACTTTCCAATACCCACTTCAGATAGAGAAAAACTGACAAGTGAGACTCTTACAAAGGATAAAGCTGGGGTCCACAGGGGATAATGGACAAGGGAACTCTCCCAGAAAGCAGAAACAAGGTGGGCAGATGGGCTAATTACAGACCACAACTCTACTTTCTGCTCAGACAGGAAGTGTTTATAATAACTAAGGACTGATATGTTTCCAATTCTTCTGTTTTATGAATGGGATTTTGAACTGTAGTTATCATATTTTAGGCTGATAATTTGTCTATTGGTTTATAGTCACTAGATCATGGAGAACTTCATCTAGACCTATTAAAGAAAACTATCCATCATCAGCCAGAGTTCCTAAAGTTTGATCTGATGCAGTAATGGATGGGACTTTGGACTGTCTCTCTTGGGACACAAGAAGATGGTAAAAAAATGTGTATAAGAATATTCAGGGGGGAGTCCTCTCCAGAAATAAAGGAAATCACCAATTCATAGAAAACTAAGAAATTAAATGGATGGGGGTGCCTGGGTGACTAAGTCGGTTGAGCATCTGACTTTGGCCCAGGCCGTGATCTTGGGGTCCTGGGATCAAGCCCTGCATCGGGCTCCCTGCTCTGCAGGAGTTTGCTTGTCCCTCTCCCTCTGCCCCTCCCCCGATCATACTCTCACTCTCTCTTGCAAGTAAATAAATAAAATCTTTTTAAAAAAAAAGAAATTAAATGGATGAAAAAATCAAACTGGTATCTATTTTACACCTCAATGAAGACTACAGATAACTATTATGAAAACACTATTGTGAAAATACCTTATTGTCCTCTTGTGTTTAATTTCATGGACGCCATCTTCTTGCTTTCATTGTTAGAGTAATACTATCTCATCCAACAAAATAATATGTATTTATTGTGCAACTCCTACATTGCAAGCACACAATCTTTCCCTAGATTAGAGAGAAGATGAGAGAAGTTGTGTACTACATTCAATTCCACAATGGACAAGAGAAGAAAGAGTTCCAGATAGAAGATGGGAATCTCTGATGAATGCGTAAGAAAAGTAAATAAGGTTCTGAGGTCAGCAATCTCTATGGGTTCCAGAAAAGCAAAACATCAATAGCATGCACCATCATTCAGCACTTCTCCATTTTGTTTCATCAGTCCTTTTGTACTGTTTGCCCTTCCTAAGCCTTCAGAAAGTCAGGCTGCAGTCATAAGGAAATAAATTATAAAATGGCCAAAGACAGCAATGGATTAGAGGAAATGATTATTATATATTTGAAATCTTTATAAAGAAATTCCAAACAGGGTTTAAAAATTTTTCTAAAGCTACATTTCAATTTTTACAGTGAGCACTCCAACTTACAGGTGGATAGGGAACAGTGAACATAGAATTGTTTGATCCAGTAGGTTAAGTAGTAGGCAGAAGATAATAGAGAATAAATTGCCAGCAGATGTTGTTGTTGGTTCAGAGCCCGAGACTGCCAAATAAGAATAGGCTGTTGGGATATCATGGAATATAAATGACTTTCTCACTCTGGGTGATTTAATTTCACTGAGTTGAAACTTGCAACTATTTATTATGGTGAGCCCAATATAGCTGAAAAAATTTAAAGTTTTAAAAGTATTTCTTTACATGGAAAAAGGTCAGTGTGGTGAATGCAATGGTGCACCACCAAGATCTTCCCCCACCCTACCCGGACTGAATCAAGAACATTCGAGAGCCTGCTCTCAACTGAGTCAAGTCATGTCTCCTTCCTGAGGGCGTCCTTCATCCAAGACTGGTCTATGCGGACAGTTATAAGAGCTCATCCCCCTGGCCCCAATTCAGGACAACTCTAGGGAGCCATTGCAATCTTTGCAATGACTACATCACAGTTTGACCTCCCCCTATATTAATTCTGGCTTCCTTCACTGCCTTGTAAGTTGCTCCAACAGCACTCTCCAATAAGCCTCTCACACACAAATCTCCACCACAGAGTCTGTTTCTCAAAAAACCCAACCTGAGACAGAGGGATAAGAAGGATAGTCTGCTACCCAGAGCTAAAATAGAAAGTTAGTCATTCTAAACAGACAACTAACTATAAAATCTTTAGTTACTTTGTGCTATATTTTTATTTTTTGAGTACAGTTGGAATTTGAGTTACATTAATTTCAGGTGTACAACACAGTGATTTGACAAGTTTGTACGTTATGCTATGTTCACTCCACGAGTAGCTACCATCTGTCACCATACAATGCTGATTCAGTATCATTGACTATATTCTCTACAATGTTACCTTTTATTCCTGTGACTTATTCATTCCATAACTGGAAGCCTGTATCTCCCACTCTCTTTCACTCATTTTGCCCTTCCCCCAACCGCCTCCCTTGGCAACCATCAGTTTGTTCTCCATATTTATAGATTTGATTCTGCCTTTTGTTTGTTTATTCATTTATTTTTTTGATTCCACATATGAGTAAAATTATATGGTATTTGTCTTCCTTAGTCTGACTTATTTCACTTAGCATAATACCCTCTAGGTCCATCTATACTGTCACATATGGCAAGATCTCATCTTTTTAATGGCATATTCCTGCGCATGTGTGTGTGCGTGCGCGTGCATGCACACACACACTGCATCTTTATGCATTCATCTATCGATGGACACTGGGTTGCTTTCATGTCTTGGCTGTTACAAATATTGCTGCAGTAAACATAGGGGTGCATATATCATTTCAAATTAGTGTTTTGTTTTCTTTGTGTAAATACCCAGGAATGGAATTATTGGATCATATGGTAGTTCTATTTTTAATTTTTTAAGGAACCTCCATACTGTTTTCCACAGGTTGTACCAATTTACATTCCCACCAACAGTGCATGAGTGTTCCCCCTTCTCCACATCCTCACCAACACTTGTTATTCCTTGTCTTTTTGATTGTAGACATTCTGACAAACACAAGGTAATAATATCTCACTGTGGTTTTGATCTGTTTGGAGTTGGAGTAGGTTGAGGGAAAGATGGAAAGAAGAAGCCAAGTTCTCTTGACAAACTGTTCATACCTGCAGCCTATTCCTCCTCCTCCTCCTCCCCGGCTAACCCTGAACAGCCATCTATGCCCACTGGATGTCAGAAGTTCAAGTCCTGACTGAGGGGTTGTTTTTTCAGAGTTTATCAGAAGGCCCTGGAGATTCTCTTCATTTCTCAGTTCTCTGGAAGAGGAAGCTATATCTGGTCATATCTCCCAACCCCCTCAACTCCTGACTCCCCCACATTATAAGATGATGCAGTAAAAACTGACAAACACCCAGCTATCCCATGAGGAGAAGAGGGAAATTTTGCAGCACTTAAACTTGAGCCCATGAGGTTCTCCTGCTCTCTTTGCCTCCTCAGATTGTCCTTTACAGAGTTTGGGATGAGAATGGGAGGGTGCTGGAGTAAAGATCATAGTTCATGAGCTAATAATCTCTGATGGAGTTTTCTGACCCCAATTGTTGCTGGCTCTTAGAGGATCTCTCTTTGAATTTGAGGGTACTTAATAACTCTTTGTTCTAAGAATACTAATCAGCTATTCTGGGTCAGCAGGAAAACCTTACTCAGTATCTTCATAATATGAAATTGGCACTTAAAACCACTTCTAAAATCTGCCCCCCCCCCAAAATGCCTATTATCAAATTAGTCTAGATTGTATAGTGAGGCAATGCAGATCCCCAGAATTTGGTACTTGAATTTTCAAAGTGGTTGTTACATTGATTAATGTATAAGAAAGTGTTGCTTCATCTCTTCCCTTTGTATTTGTAGAGACAGAATAGTATGATAGAAAATTCGATGATGACTAGAATACCCACATAACTAATCCCTTAGCAGTTTGGTGGGGCATTCTAAGTATATGCCTTACGATTATAGCACAAGCTGCTTGAAATTTTCTGTAATTATTCTGTTTCAATTCTACACATTGAATCCTGCTTTACAAAAAATCCAGCACAACTTCAGGTTTTATCCCATAACTAGATGCCATCATTAATTTGTTTTTCTGCTATTTGAAAACAACCCTCTATCATAAATAGTTTGCTTCATATAATTTTCCTAGACAACAACAAATTGAATCCTTAAAGGCATGTCTGTCAGAAGCCTATGAACTTGAAAAAAATAAAATAAAAGAGAAAACAGCATCAGCCCTGTTTGTTAGCAACCACAACCTTGGTCCTCAAAACATCAACTTAAGAGAAGAAGGAAAAAAAAAAAAGGCACTATTGCCAATACAATTTGGACTCCCTTAATTTCATGCACTGTGACTTCAACAATTTCTCCATTTCTCATCTTATTTCTATAAAAGTAGCTTCATTTAAAAGCAAGGAAACCACATTTCATGGTCTTCAGTTTCATTAAAGTTATACAAAAGGAGCCTACCAAAAGGAGCCTTTCCTAATTAAACAGTTGTAGCATATGAAAATATTGAAATGATGAATCTGAAAGGAAGCTGACACTATATATTCCCCAGAATTTTTTATCATGACATGAAAAAAGGAACTAAAAAATTAAGATCTGAATCCTAGGATGAAGTGTCACATATGTCATTATAAAAAGAAGAAATGAAGCCCACTGACTTCTTAAGGTAGTACAGGTGGTTTGAGAGCACCAGAGAACAAAGGAATTTTCTCTGATCCTTCATTAGGATAGGCTCTGTGTAGCTCCTGAACAGGGGCCCTTCACCTATGTTGGGGTGTGATCAGAGGCTCACTCTCGTAAACTAATGGCAGCGCTGGTTGATGCAGATACCTGGACTCCCAAGAGAGTGCTTTCATCATAATTCAGCCCGAGTTATAGAGTGTGCTGGTTAATGGGCACTTGAGATAAAGTGTTACCAAGAATAAGAGAGAGTAAAACTTAATGTGTTATTCCTCCCCTCCAGGACCTGCAAAATAAGCTTGCTTGATTGACAGGCTCCTCTCTCAAACTGAAAAGAGTAATGACATGCTTCTCAGAGGCTTAGGAATGAGACTGCATTCTAGATAGCTTCTACCTCAACTCTGAAGGCACACAGAGCAAGGTTTATAAAGCAAAGACTGTTTGTTCTGATCTTGGTAGTTATTTATTTCAGTGAGCTTCATTTCTTACAGCTCAGATTCTCAACCACTTACTGAGGTCTAATAACTAGTTTAGAAATCTATATATGTCATATGAAATTTTATGTTAATGAATTTGTGGCCTAATTACTCACTATCCTTTTCTCTGTCTTGTATTATTTACAGAGTGTCCCTAAAATGTGCTTTCTGGCCCCAATCTTATTAAACCCAAAAACTAGTTGGTATGTCAATAAGTAATTTTGACTTCTGACTTCTTCAATCCCTTCAGCTTGTAAAAAATTTAAACCTGAGCTCATAAATGTATAAAAGATTATGTGTTGTTATCCCTATTCTTCAGATTATTTGAATATTGCAAACCACTATGTGACGTTGTAGGTTGTACATGTTCTGTTGTGCATGAAGGAACCCTATCTAAGGGAGTGTACAGTATTCACATTAAAACCTTACAAGCTTATGTTTGTATGTATGTCTATATATCAATAGATAGGTAGGTAGATGATAGATGATAGATACATGTACATGTGTTTCTATATATGTAAATATAATGACAACTTTTGACATGAGGCAATGAAATGTCTTGTTCTAACAAAATTTGTATATCACAACAATTTTCTTAGAGTTGAAAGTAAATAGTGTGAGGGAGGAAAATTGTATAAATAAGCTACAGTCCTGAATAATGGTGAAAAAGTTCTATACTGTATGACTTAGACATGCACTCCACGTGAAAACAAAACAATAAATATGGCTAATACTTACTGAAAATTTACTATGTATAAAATTCTATTCCTCATGCTTTAGAAATAAGCCTTTTGGTAGATATTATCACTTTCTACATTTTATAGGTAAAAATCTGAGGCTCGAAGAGACTAAGTCACTCCAAGGTAAAGTTTTATATATAAAGTTTTATAAAGTTTTATCACCTAAACCAGAACATTTTTGAGAATGAAAGGAGGCACTAACTGGATAAGATGCTAGGACAGTAGGTATAAAAAGGAGCTGTCCTGGATAAACTAGAATATGTGTTATTCTTTTCAATGATGCAGTACAGCTGAGATTCAAACCCAAGCTGACTAACTCTAGAGCCTGCAACTTTAACCACTAAGATATACTTAGCGGTTACTTCCTTTATAAAGTTAGAAGAAATAGAGGAATAATGTGCTTAGAAATCATTGTAGTGTAATGTATGCAAGTAGTCAAATATGGGTAAAGTTGCACTGACACATACAAACAACTAATTGACTGGAACTAGTACTTTCTTTGGGGATGGGGATCTAAAATAAGCAAGTTATGTGAAAATTGAGTAGAGTCACACTTTACTTTAAAAGCTTCACAATGACCAACATCATAAACAGGAGAACTGACTCAACTGCAGAAATAACAGATTTCTACTCAACATCTCTTGCTCTTTCTCTTTCTCCCTTCAGAAGGTCTGCAGTTCAAGTCTGGTGAGTTAAATGAGCATGGCGTGCAATGTCATTGAATATTTCTGAGTAGAATAAAATCAGTGCTCTGATGCATCAAGAAAATGAGAGGGAAAAAAACAATAAAAAATCGATTAGGTGACACTTATATAGAGGATGCATTTGAAGTGAGTGCATGAAGGATAACAATAATAATAGGCAGAGACTGGAGGTTAAGATATACCAGGCTGACAGAACAATGTAAGAAAAGACACCAGGATCATGAAAATACCTATGTCTGGAACATCAGACCCAGAGAAAGATGTAGCTAAAGAGTAAGATTATGAAGTACTTTGAATGTCAGCTCAAGTTTGGTCCTCATTCTATAATCGGTATGTGGCAACCTTTGGTGTGAGTCAGATTCACCCATGAAGCATTTTCTTATGAGAGCCATTATCTAGCATTACAGAGCCATTCATGAAAGGAACAAAAGTTGCACCAGGAAGAAGTTGTTCCTAAGGCCTAGAAATGGATTTGATGGTGAAATGTGGACTTCTGATTTTCATGCTATGCCCTTTGTTACTGGGTGTTTTGTTTGTTGTTGTTGTTTGTAGGAGATGGGGAGATTATCATGGACATATAAATTTAATTTCTTATAATCAAAAAATTACATATACATACATAACCTATCTGCTCAGTACTCAGCTTAAGAGCATCTGTCCAGAGTGAAACATGAACATCTGCATATTTTAAAACATTCCAAACCTGAGTCTCATGGGCACAGAAGTCAGGAACAATTATTATTGGCAATGGTGAACCACTACAGGTTTTTGTGATCTGATCTATTTTAATAATTTTTTTCCTGATAATTTTCTGTAAAGGAAGGAAAGTCAAGGACTGGAGAATGTTTAGAAAAATTCTTCAATAGTTTAAGAATGAGTGGCATCAAAAGTAGTTCCTAAATATAGACTGGCCAACATCTAATGGTATTCTTCATTACACAAGCTTGCCGGAACAACTTCACATAAAGTTTGAATAACAGAAGAAACTGCTGAAATGAAAAACTGTACAAGCAAGAGAGAAAAATAATGATATAAGCAAAAGAGTGTGTTGCTGTACTCTGATATATATAATAATCAATAGACCTAACTTCAAATCCAAGCTCTGTCATTTATTATCTGTCTAACCTCAGACAAGATATTAGACCTCTCTAAGTCTCAGATCCTTATCTGAAAAATGCGAGTTTTACCTGTCATTGATACCAGGAACTCTTTCAACAGCCAGACACCCAGAAGCATCAGGGGTAATTTAAACATAGGCAGAAGCCAATCAGACTCACAGAATCTTGGGGAATTTTATAGTCACGAATACTGGCTAGATGTCATGGAAGTTGGACATAGGCAGCTTCCATCTGACTCAAACAACAGACAATCTGACCAAGGTGTATGAAGGGACTTACAAAAGCCAGTGATTTCCCCACCTCAGGATCAAACTTTCAGTTCCAGTGGTGTTGATGAGAACCTCTTCTCCACAGCCATATATCTCAACCTCCTATGTCATGTCTCCTTCCCAATGATGTATTTTCCCTGCTTTTGGCCAGCTTCCCACCCATCTATACAGATAGCATGACCCTAAGCCAATGCCCTTTTTTCTCACTGGTTTCACAGCCTCGCTCTTAATCAAAGCAAGTTCCATGTAATGGATTAATCTAGATCTTATTGATTCCATGAGCAGGTACACTATAGCACAGCAACAGAGTTAGCCTGCCTTCCACAGGCTGAAACCTACTCAAAATTTTCTGTTCGTCATTCTCATGACTCTCAGAGACAACTGCCTTATAAGACTGTATAAAGATCAAAGAGAACATATATAAAGTCCCTACACAGAGTAGGCACTGAACAAAGGCCATTAATTAGGTTCTGGCAAATCCTGACCCCACTTTCAAATTATAGGACATGTTTTTTTTATCTGTAAGCTATACAAATAATAACTTTCTTGAATAGTTGTTATGAGAATTAAGTAATAAAATAGGATAACATATTTGAGTAACAAAGGGGCTCTCTAACACTAATTTTCTTCTTTCTAATTCCACTGCTCCAAAAAGGCATGATGCCTTGGAATTCTGGAAAGACTAAAAAGGAAGTGGACACTTGGCAGGAGGAAGCTAAACTGTGAGTGTTCAAGCCACAGCTCTCAGCTCTGTTATCTCTGGGCAACTTACCCTCTCTGTACTTCAATTTCCTCATCTGTAAAGGGGATGATGATAGCATCTACATCACACAGGTGTTTGTAGGATTAAACAAGATGAAACATATGAAGTGCTTAGAATAGGACCTGGCACTTAATAAGTGCTCAATGTTAACTATTATTGTTATTTTGTTTGATAATTCCTCTTTAGACTTTAGACCATTGCAAAACATAATCGGTGGTGTGTCTGTGGTCCCTGGCAGGATAGGTTACTTGTGCTCTTCTCAACTGTCAGGAGTGAAAATACTGTCCTCTCTGACATTCTTAGATTCATTTACTTTCAGAGCTGAACTGTAATATCACTCTCTGTATTAGGTTCCCTAGGGTGGCCATACCAAAGTACTACAAACTGGAATGGCTTAAAAGAACAGAAATTTGTTCTCTTACAGCTCTGGGGGCTAGAAGTCCAAAATCGAGGTGTTGGCAAAGCCACGGTCTCTCTGGAGGATCTGGGGAAGAAAATGTTCTTCTGACATTTACTGGCAATCCTTAACATTCCTTGGTTTATAGACACCATCACTGCCTCCGATTTAACATGGCACTCTATCTTCACATGGCCTTCTCCTCCCTGTGTAGCTCAGTGTCTCATCTCCTCTTCTTATAAGGTACCCTAATGACCACATCTTAACTTGATTACATTCACAAAGAATATTTGCAAATAAGGTCATATTTCTGAGCACTAGATGTTAGGAGTTCAACAAATGTTTTGAGGGAGCATAATTCAAACCATAACACTGTGATAATACATATTTGTACCTAAATCTCCTAATTCTTAACAAAAACTCTTTCAACAATATCCACCAAAAGCTTCTGAACACTATTTAAAAATTAAAGCTAACTATTCCTGCTACCATGAAAGGACCGTAACACTGACTTCCAAAGTTTGCTATAATCACCCATGGTACTTTTTTTCTGTTAAAAGAAAAAAGGGTTTTAAAAAGTTTCTGTATTTTAAAAATAACAGTAACTTTAAAGTAACTATTCCTGCTAAATATTCCTGCTAATACATCAAACCCCCAAAAAAGAACAGTTTCCAAAACTTGATATGGAGAACACAACCTAAACTGTGTATGTGTGTGTGTGCTTCCTCATGCACACACATGCATAATATGCACATACATTATTTGCCCCTGTGTCCCTGGAAAATGTGGAAATGGTCTGAAGTCAAGCAAAACAGATGGATGAGTGGGCCTTGTGAATCTCATATATCTCAAGGAAGTTAAGAAGTCATTGCAGCATTTTTTCAAGAAAAAAATCTATGAGTTCTTAAGTTTCTACACTTTGTCTTGTCTACTTCTGTGCAGCTTAGAATATTCACTTTTGAAATCTTCAAAGGTTAGGACTCTGAGGAAGACTTAAAATCTAAATGAAATAGGGCAGAAGCTTTTGTTCAGGATACTACTCCTTATAAACCAGAAATACATTGGCATACTAACATAGCAGAGAGCTGTGCCTTGTGTTACATTCTAGTTATGTTTCTGAAAGACTTTTGTAAAAGTTGAAGAAAAATAACTTTATGCTCACCAGCAGTGTTTGCTGTTCTCCAAAGAATTTTATGTTTAAACCTCTTGTAAAGCAATGAATCCTTTATGAACATTTGTACTGTATAAATGTCAATAACTGTTACCCTTTACATGGAGAACCCTGTATGTATGTTAGAAGGACAGAACCTTATGGAGAACATATTAATGTGACAAGCCTCAGCTCCCTTGGGAACGCTTATACACAAACACCAGATGGATTTTCCTAATTCATGCCTTTGCAATGATTTCTGACTGGCACTGAGGGCCATTTTAAAAGCTTATCCCCAAGCCCATAAGAATTTTGAATACACTCAGTCATCCAGCTTGATCATTTGCTCCTTTAATCTTTTCTGCATGGAATTCTGGCACTTCTATCAATCCCTATCTTTGTCCCTAGCATCCTTCATAGTCTAGCTGGAATTTTCTCCTTGAAGTTTTCTTTGATACTCACTGCCTACTCTACCCCCTACCCTATCACACACACAATAATTTTTTTTTCCATTTTGCAAGTACCTATGGTGCTCATTATCTTTCATTTGACTTCTCATGAATTATTTCTCATAAAACAGTTATCTTGTCATAAGTCTTAAGTCTTACCCACCAGTTTGATCATTTTTGACAGTAATAGTTTATAGTCTTTCATCGTGCCCACCCAGTGCCTGAAAGAAAGCCTGTACTCATTGTTATTTGAGGTTTATTTAATATTATTTAATGTCAGACACAGTCCATATATAGCACTGCACTAGGTGCCACAAGAAATAATAATGAATAAAACCCAGGCTCTACCTCAAATATAAGCTGTTGAGAGAGAAGGGGAATACTTAAGTAAATATAAAAGGCAGACTACACTAAGGCCAAGCAGGAGGCTATAAACAATGGCAGGGACAGGGAGACAAAGCAGACTAGATGGCTCACAGTCATTAGGATCAGGACACGGTTTGTGGTGAAGGTGGCTTTTGGAATGAACCATGAGAGGGGGTTAGAATTTTAATAGTCAGTAAAGGAAGCCATTCAAGAAGCAGAGGCCAGACTGAGCACCAGATCCCTGGATGATTACTCACATTCTGAAAGGAACTGAGTTACAAGCAATAGTAAAGAGAGGTGGCAAACCTAAGGCTAGTTAGCAGAAGTAATGTTTTAAGGACCCTCGAGTCAGGCTGAGAATGTGCAAAGAAGTCAGAATCCTCTGCATTCTCCATTTTGCAAATTAGCAGGGGTCAGGAAGAGATATTTATTTTGATTGGTAACATTGAGTTATTAATACATAATTAACTGTGTTTGAAATCTAAAATTAATTGAAAAACAAATCCTGCATTAGCCAAACTCAGAAACTTGCATTGTTATTCCTCAAAGTCATGAATCGGAATAAATCAGCCCAGTGGCAACTGGGCTTCCTACCAAACATTAGTGAATTTCACCTAAATTTCTCTCTCCTAGGAAAAAAAAAAAAAAAAGAATAAGCTTTCAGTTACCTACATTTGCCAACAGGACAGATTAGCTGTAACTGTGTAAATCTGTCTGCTCAGTGCTGCATGTATGCCTGCATGTAGTTAGATAATTAATTGAAACTTTTCTCATCATTTGTAATGATAGCTAATTTCTAGAAGGAAGCCATAACATATCAGGTTGAAAGAAATTTCTTCTCCACAAAGACAAACATTTAGTTTTCACTCCACATTTTGTATTACAAATAACAACTCATTATATTCATCATGGTTCAAGTACACTCAGAGGCAGAGAAAGAAGAAGATTAAAAATACACTTGATTTGTGTGTGTGTATATAGTTTTTAATAGCAAAACAAACAAAAAAACAAGAGCAACAGTGAACATTTACAGTTAAGTACCCAAATTTTTCTCAAACTAGTCACATGCATCTCAAACTAGATAGATTTTTAGATTTCTAAAAATTACTTAGAAATCCTCATATTAATAATGGGAAAATCATTTTGAGGTCATAACATGCATTTTTCTACTGGTCAAGAGTACTTCCTCAGTATATTTTTCTACTTGGTTTAATCTGATTCCAAGTGTGTCCTCTACTCAGGAGAATTCTATTTCTTTCAAAGATACGTTGCTCTTCGTTTTTTTTCTGATATCCAACCTAAACCTCTCTTTTCTCTCACCCTATTTCAGAATAGTTCTAAGGATGCCAAGTCACAGAGGCCTACATTCTAATTGTTGAGATTTGAAGTTATTGTTGAGTTTTCTTTTCTTCTTTTCTCTCTCTCACTCTCTCTCTTTTTTCCATTAGCCACATTCTCTTTCAGCTGCAGAGGAACAGATGTTGAGCTTCTAATAAGAAAAAGCATGAATCTCATAGGAAAACAGTCTCTCCTGTTTCTAAAAGCAATATCAGAACAGAACAAAGATTCTAATATTTGACTAAATTTTGCTTAGGAAATTAAAATCCTATGGTCTCTTCTGTGTACATTTGCTGATGTTCTCGTCTAAAATAAACTGGCAAGGCCTTCTTTATGTTGAAATATATGTCCTCCTAGCAGCAATAATAAACTGTACTTCATACCAAACCTTGAATTTCTCTTCTATAATTAGTTTACAGTGCCTGTAAGCCTGAACTTACTACTTACTATATATAGAATGAGATGGAATATAGAAGTGCTCTCAGTTCATTCCATACCATAGAAAAATAAAGTTTAAAGTGCAATCAGGTACTTTGATAGAAAACCTCAGTTCTTTGATTACTTCTGAAGAAGTATATGCATTAATGTCAAATCATCACTTGACGTAAAAGCTCAGATTTTCTGATAAAAAATAGCTTTTATAGAACATTAAAATCAGACAGATAAGCAGTTAAATGCCTTGTGCTTTGTAACTCTAACCAACTGGTTTGTCTTCTGATGAATGTGGGAATAACTGAGAACCACATTTTGAAATTGACTAGAAATTGGTTGGAATTATAGATATTAGATCATTTCAAGACAGTGGAGTCTAGGTTGGAATTAGAGGTGAGTAAACCCATGTTTAAAGCCTTTCATATCTAATGTGTCCTTTCCCTCTTTACCTCTCCCAACATCTAACATAGTATCTTGCATAGAGCTAATGCTCAATAAATGTTTGTTTTTTGTTTTGTTTTTTTTTTTTACTATATTAGAAAGAATGAGAGATGAGGGAACAGTGATAGCATTACAAAAAACTCTTTGGAGAAATGGTGGCTGAAGGAAGGTCAAGGGAGGTCAAGGGAAGGGGCTTCATTTTTTAATTATTATTATTACTTTGGGGGGGGATGAGAGACATCTTGAAATGGAAAGAAACCAACTAGGACTTGGGTGTGATATGAAGGAGGAGACAAGATGATTTATGCTCCTGTCTGGGAGCTAAACAAGACCTGTAACTGATTATTGATATAGTACCCTATGACTTGTTTATAATATAGTTATAATTATGCTGTGCAATAGGAACCCATGATAATGAAAGGAAATGAGTCCACAATGGGGGCTTGGCTTTGACATGATAGCTGTCTATAAGAGGACAAAGCCAGGACACAAAGATCTATGCAAGGTTGTCCTTACAGGCTAATGACTCTGTTACATACTCTTCAAAGAGATTAGAGGGAATTAGACCTCAATGCTAAAATCTAGCTTAGAGACCCCAAAGGCTCCAGTCTTTGGGACATACTTGGATAACGCAGCCAGGCTTTGAGATCTGGAGGAAAGGAAGTAATTATAAAGCTGACTGAGTGTGAAGGAATGGCTAGGAGTGTCAGAAGTTGTAGATATTATGTTGAAGCATTTTTAAAAGAATGCGGCTGGATCATTATTATTACAAATATTCTGATTCCCCTGGAGTAATCACTGCCACTATCACTGCAAAAGAATGACTGTTGATGTAGAAGAAGAATCAAGTTTACTCTATGCCACTTTGGAGAGTTAGGAATACAATAGGGAGACAGATTCAAGTCAGTATTAGGAAGAGCTCCACAAAAGAGGGATTGTTGAGTTATGTTCTTGAAGTATTAAGCAAAGGAATAAATATGTATTAAATTATTTAATAAGTCTTAGACCCATTGTTTTCCATAGACAGGTTCTGTGTCCCAACTCTCCAACTTTGTTCATATAGATCAATTCTCCAGTCTTCAACTTCATTGCTTTATAATAATTATAGTTAAATTCATTATATGCCAGGCACTGTTCTAAATGCATTATGCATACTGGTTCACTTAACCCTCGAAAAATCCTATGATTATTGTATAATTATTAGCCCCATTGTACAGATAAATAAACTAAGAAACAGAGAGGCTGACTTGCCCAAGGTCACCCAGAGTAAGTGGCAGAGCCAGGATTCAAACCCAGGCATTCTCTTCCCACTGCCCATTCTCTTAAAGCACTTCTAGCCTGTTCCCTCTACTCTCTTACCCTTTCCTAACCTCATCTCCCCACATAGAAGTGATTCTCAAACTTAAGTCTGTTTCACAATAACCTGAAAAGTGTGTTCAAACACTGACTACTGAGCCCCACCACCAAGTTTCTGATTTAGAAGGTCTGGGGTGGGGCCTAGCTTCTTGCATTTTTTTTATTATGTTCAATTAGCCAACATATAGTACATCATTAGTTTTTGTATTTCTAACAAGTATTGCTACCCCAGGAACCTCACTTTGAAAACCAGTGTTCTGCAGAATCATTGTAGAATCTGCAACTAATCTGGGGCTCAGTGAATAGTATCTATCAGGGTGAAGGCTATGCATGCCTATCAAAGAAATACAACAATTCAGGCACTTAAAAAAACAAAATCCATTTATCCCTTGTACAAATACCTAGGGCAGCTCACATCAGGATTACCATTCGGAATACAGATTTCTTCTATTTTGTTGCTGCACCATTCCTTAGGACATTATTTTCTACCTGGTCAAAGCTGGGACTAAGCCATGTGCAGGTTCCATCAAATGAGAATGGGAAATCATACCCAATAAATTAAGGTCCAGACCCAGGAGTGACACAGGTCATTTTAACTCACATTCCAACTGCAAAAACTAAGTCATCTGACCACAGTAACTGCAAGGAAAATTTAGAAGCCTTCTATTATATTCAAAAATGGAACATGGAGAAAATAGATTTAGTGGTCAATATGCAATCTCTGCCGCAAATATACCACTTATATTTCTACTTTGTCCCTTCTATACACATGCCCTACCTCCCTAACTGCACTGGATATTACATCTACATTTAATATTCTCATAGGGTCTAGAGCAGTCAAGATTTCCACATTGGAGGCATCAACAAATATGATGAATTAAATTATCCAGAGTAAGGTATTTAACCTACCTATAATTATTTAATTACCAAAGTACACTAGTGACATCTGTCTTATCATAAAGACATACTATAAAATATAATTATGGAATAATAAAAAATATTTTAATAGCTCTTGTGTTATGCCATGCAGTTCATTCTACCTAAATCATTCATTTAATTATCAAACTAACCCCATTTCAGATGAGGGAGGCTCATTTTTCAGATAAGGAAAGGAAGCCACCTAAAGATTAAGTGACTGGTCCCAAAAATATAAACATGAAATGACAAATCATTTAATATATGGACTGAACTACCTTGGTAAGATGAGAAAGTTATTCATGGCCTTAATATTCAGTTTGAAGGTGCTCCCTAAGAGATTACTGCAGGGATTCATAGGAGTTTGATTTGGAGGCATCTTATTTGCTAGTCTTCAAGACTAGCTGAGTGCCAGAATTATCTGGAGAACTTCTAAAAATTACCACTGTCTGGACCCACTCCAGACCAATAAATCAGCACCTCCAGGGTGAGGAACAGGCATCCATATACTAGTATGTGTTTTAATTGTGTAGATCTAACCATTGGAAAGTATTCTACTAATGAAAGGGTGGTCAATGTTGACTCAGGACACAGGCAGCTTATAAAGACCTAAATGCCAAGCCACATACCATGTGAATCCTTCCTGTCTTTATACCCAAATGTATTATTAAAAGTGTTCAGTATTTCCATAAACCCAGATACTTTTCAGCACACATTCCTCAATCTCAGTAAGTTTTCTTTTAATGATTGGTACTCTATAACCTTGTCTCTCTTCTGTGACACACAGCTCATAGGAAATTCTCCTAGTAAGACATTTAATGAAAATGCCCATGGATGGACACCAAGGTGGACCTTCTTACGGTAACAAATAGGACAATCAAGTTCCAATATTGTTATCTGTGCAATATTGTTTCAATATTGTTTAAGCTTCTGTGTAATCCACTAGGATGTTTTCAAAACTTGGTAGCAATTGCAACTTAGATCATGTTTACATCTTCATCTCTGCCATCTATTCCTCTCAGAAGGAAAAAAGAAAGTATTTCTCCTTCTGGAAGAACAAAAGAGCTAGTAACTAACTATAAATTCTGCAGTTTATCTAAATTTTAATATTTGAGCTATAGCAGTCACTATTAGGTGTTCTTCAATATCCATCTTCCCCTTTTCCTCATTGAACTCCTGAACATTAGTTGATCACACAAAGGCACAAAATAAAGACTGCTTGGAAGTTACATGTGACAGGACTAAGTTCTGGCCAGTGGAATGTAGGCAGAATCAATCTTCCAGACCCCTGGGAAGTAACCTTAAAGTGAGGGAATAATGCCCTTTTATTTCTCTTTTCTTCTTCCTGATATCTGAAATGAGGATACAATGACTGGCCCTCCAACAGCCTCATCAGACAAAGAAATCCACATTGCATATAGAGGTTGGCAGGTGAATCAGAACTCATGAACCTGAATTCCCAGGGAGACTGGCCCTGCCATACCAGCCTAGGACTGCCTGCATTTCCATTTCTATCTGCTTAAACTCACGATATTTTGGTATTTCTATCACTTGCAGGGGAACCTAAACCCAACTAATACCTGGCCCACTTAAATAAAAGGTCACAAATGGATTAGCAAATGATTACAGAAAACATATACACATTTAAAAGCAATAGTTTAAAACGGATATTTTATGAAGAAACTGAATAGACCATTCTCTTTCTTGGTTGCTCTTTCCTTGTGCTGTAAGAGGGAAGAAAAGGTGAAATATATAGCTCTCATGGAGGGAAATGTGAGAGTTTGAAATCATTTAATGTATGAAAAAAGTGTTGCTAGGTGACCGTTGTCTGAAAGCTTGCTGAGGTGTGTTGGCATCTAGAGAAAAATGCAAGTAGGAGTAATGTCTCCTAAGTTTACCCCTTAACGAAGACGTTGTATTATTTTTAAACGGTGAACACTGGGTAAACAAGAAACAAAAAACAATTCTTTTCATGTAAGATAAAACAACTTTTCTTTGCTGGCAGCCACATTCTCCAGAAGCAGGAGCAGGCACTGGCACAAGACCGTGATGGGCAACTTCCTTACTTCCCCTCGTTCCAGGAGCACCGCGCTGTCTCGGAGGCTCCGGGAGCAGCGACCACAGAACTCAACTCTAGCTTGTGACACCTGCCAGAGGCTGAGTCACTGGGGAAGAGGGCAGTCAGGTGCTGAGGGTCCTTTTGACAAGGGGAGGCCCAGTCTGTTTCTGGTGACAATCTTGTGTCTCATGTATGGAACATGCTGATGTGGGAGATGAGGGGAAGACAGCCACAGAAGTTCTTCATGACAACACAGAGAGAGAGGGAGAGAGCAGTCGGACCAGGAACAGGTCAAGAGCACAGTAAGATGCTCCCCTCAAATCAACTACGACTTTCCTCACCGAGAGATTCTGAAGATGGTAGAGAAATCACTCCTCCACACCCCCTTCCCTCCTACCAGACACCTTCCTAACTGTTCTCATCAGCTCTGAATTTAAACCTCTCTCGCAAAATGCAGCTAAAATCTTCAGCTGAATGCAGAAGAAGATATTTGTCATCATTAAAGTTTTGACAATGGGAATCAAGTGGGTCCTATTAGATGTGAAAAGACATGGTGAAGAAGGCTACAGGTCCAGGCTTAGTGAAGCAGAAGATTCTAATGGGAATATTAGAACTAGAGGGAGAAACTCTGACCCGTGAACACAGGCTTGCACTCACCTTGTCCTTTGCTCCTTCAATTAATTTCAATGACCCGATTGCTGGTTTTGACCAAGGAAGTTTAGATGACACCCACACCCCAACAGAAACATTTCTAAAGATGAAATAGCATTAGTTTGGATTAACTCTTCTGCTAGCTTATAATTGACCTGAAGCCTCAAACTTTATTCTGACCCATATAGGTGAAAACGATCACATTATGGTATCTGTCCCTGTATAGGTGGAAATGTATGCAGACTCAAAGCAAGGAGACATTGCTGTTGGGTGAAGGCAGGTCTTTTCCTGGGTTTAGAATGTTTCAGGCTGCACCGTGGGAGGAGAACAAAGTGCGGGCACCCAGTGGTGTTTCCAGCATAGCTAGTGTTGTCTCCCACCAGGCAACACTATTTGCAGGATTGTAATTATTATTATTATTATTATTATTATTATTATTATTATTATTTGCTTTTTTAAAAGATCAGTTCAAAAATCCCGATCAATAATTTACCTCACAAGAATTTGCTTATTATGTAGTTATTCCATCCCTTCTGCTCTTTCAAAACCTTATTTTTGTAGCTTGGCATGAAATAATCTCCCAGAGTTTCTGGAGCAGGTCTTTTTCTATTCATGTGATTGCAAACAGAAACTTCTTATTGAAGAAGGAAAAGGTTATTAAACCAAGTGAAGGCCTTTCTTTATTGAAATAAAAAGACAGAAAAGAACTTTGACTGCACCTGTAACTATGAGGTGCAAGGCGGGAAGTGGAACCAGAGCACAGCTCCAAATCGTGCTGCCCAAACTGGCATATTGCCAGCAGTCAACTTAAAAGTCAATTTGTTAATAATTTCATTTGCAATGTGTTTGGGTTAGTTTTTAATACCTGCTTATTGTTTGGGGGTGTCCAGACCCGCTTTCTAAATGAAATTCAGGTAAGCTATGCAAACTTTGAGCTGTTATATTCTGAGATGCTCATTTGGGAAAGACCTTGATATTCAAGCAATAATTGCAAAGGGCATCTGCGGTCAGAACGTGGACCACCTCCACGTTTATGCAGTCTTCTTTTCCTAACTCTTGAACTTTAGCTCACTTAGCATTGCTTTGGAGTAGGATTTGATGCTGATTCTATTGTAAAACAGAGTCCTATGATTTTTGCCATTCTGACTATCGCCTCCCTTTCTCCTGCCATGCCACAATCTGGACAAATGTCTTTTATAAAATATAACTCGACCACATTGCAATCCAGAAATTTTACTGATCCTTTCCACCAGCCTTCTCCCAACACATAAATTGTCCCCAAAGCACCCCATTGCCTTGGTGACTGCAAGACACATAAAAATTATTAGCCAATACTCTGAGCACACCACAGCCATCACTAGGAAATAGAGCAGAAAAAACTTATTAAGCTATCTTATTGGGTGTGATCAAGAAACAAAATGAACTAATTATTATTTCCTTTCTTTTTCCAATGATTTGTAATTCTTGGATGAAACCTGAAAAATACCAAAAGGTTTCAAGGCAACCCTTTAGAAAGTGACCTTTTGCTTTCCCCATTTCATTTGCCCTAAGTGTTAATTGACTTTGAAAAAGCAGTATATTATCTTTTTAGAAAAAAGAGAAGGATAGACCTGATTTGTGAACACCAACATCCTACTGCATCAAAGTGTTGTTTAAATCATCACCCAGCAGAGCTGAGAACAACTATCCAGGAGAGTGAGAGAGAACAAATTTAAAAAAAAAAAAAAAAAAAAAAAGCAAAACAGTCTCAGAATGAAAGAGTACCACTGCCATCTACAGGGAGAAATGATAGTAGCCAGCTATCAATTCAATAAGCAGGGAAACGATTTTAATTATCATCCTGCATTGCCAGTAATTTTCCTATTCATTTGTGTGCAGAGGTCACCTTTACTCACTCTTTGTTCTAAAAATGCATGGACTTGGTGGGGACAAATGGATGTGGGAGTTCATGAAAAGTGGTTCTCTCCTAGCAAGATGCTTCTGAGTTACTGACAGGTACATATGAGTTGATGTGATACCCAAGTAATTGAATGAAATGACTTTATTCTAACATTCAGAGGATCACGTGTGGGTTTTCCTTAGACCTCTGGATCCAAAGTCAGTATGCCTATTCCTTTCCACACCTTTATGACGTTTCCCCCAACAGCATAATTTGTCTTGCAGAATTTTTTTTAAATTTCCGCTTAAAAAAACATTTCTGCCATTCCCCTAAATGAAGTTGTGAAGATACTTAATATACAGTAAAATAAAATAATCTAGAAAATTATGAAAACAAGAATAACTATAGCTCTTTAAAAAGAAGCCAAATTTGGAGACATTATTAGTCATATAGAGCTTGTGGACGTGGGAGGCTAAGAAAATAAGGGAGTTAATGTTTCTGTTAATTTTCAGGCCAGGTACAGTGAGAAGACAGGAATTATTATGCTATATTATTAATTGTTTTGGACATACAATTGTTTATTTAAATGTAGGTTTAATTTAGAAATAGAATGTAGTCTACAAGGAATAAAACTACATCTCTTAAAAGTATTCTCTCCCTTGGAAAAGAAAGTAGCTTCTTTCTCGTCTCAGAAGTCTTGGGGAAAGGAGGTTTTGTGAATTGTAATAGCAATCTCTACATATGATATCATTATTTAGTGGTTAATTAAAATGCAATTTGTGGCTCTGACTCAAAAAACAGTATTTCTTAAGAATTTAAGAAAAATTCTTGTGTAAGAAAACAATTACATTCATAATTGCAACAAAAAGAACAAAATACCTAGGAATAAACTTAACCAAGGAGACAAAAGACCTGTACTCTGAAAACTATAAAACACTGATGAAAGAAATTGAAGATAACAAAACAAATGGAAAGATATTCCATGTTCATGGATAAGAAGAATTGATATCATTAAAATATCCTTACTACTCAAAGCAATCTACAGATTCAATGCAATCCCTATTAAGATACCAACAGCATTTTTCACAGAACCAAAACAAATAATCCTAAAATTTCTATGGAACCACAAAAGACCTTGAATATCCAAAGCAATCTGGAAAAAGAAGAACAAAACTGAGGTATCATAATTCCAGATTTCAAGATATACTACAAAGCTGTAGTAATCAAAACAGTATGGTACTGGCACAAAAACAGACACATAGATCCATAGAACAGAATAGAGAACCCAGAAATAAACCCACGACTATATGGTTAATTAATCTTTAACAAAGGAGGCAAGAATATACAATAGGGATAATATTGTCTCTTCAAAAAATGGTGCTGGGAAAATGGACAGATACATGTGAAAGAATGAAACAGGACCATTTTCTTACTCCATACACAAAAAATAAACTCAAAATAGATTAAAGACCTAAATGTGAGATCTGAAACCATAAAAATCCTAGAAGAGAACACAAACAATAAATCCCCTGACACTGGACATAGCAATATTTTTCTATAAATGTCTCCTAAGGCAAAGGAAACAAAAGCAAAAATAAACTATTGGGACTACATCAGAATAAAAACTTTTGCACAGTAAAGGAAGCCATCAACAACAACAAAAAAATGCAACCTACTGAATGGGAGAAGGTTGTGCAAAGGATATATCCAATAATGGATTAATATCCAAAATATATAAAGAACTCATACAACCCAACACCAAAAAAACAAATAATCCAATTAAAAGATGGGCAGAGGACATGAATAGACATTTTTCCAAAGAAGACATACAGGTGGCCAACAGACACATGAAAAGATGATTAACATCACTAATCATCAGAAAAATGAAAACCAAAACCACAATGAGGTATCACCTTACATCTGTCAGAATGGCTAAAATCAGAAAGAGAAGAAATAACAAGTGTTGGCAAGGATGTGGAGGAAAGGGAACTCTACTATACTGTTGGTGGGAATGTAAACTGGTACAGCCACTATGGAAAGCAGTATATAGTTTCCTCAAAAAATTAAAAATATAAATACCATATGATCCAATTCCACTATGGGTAATTAACCAAAGAAGAAAAAAACACTAATTTGAAGAGATATATGAACCCCTATGTTTATTGTAGCATTATTAACAATAGCCAGTTATGGAAGCAACATAAGTGTCCTTTGATAGATGGATAGACAAAGAAGATGTGGTACACACACACACACAAACACACACACAACTATGGAATATTATGAAGCCATAAAAATGATGAGATCCTGCCATTTGAGACAACCTGGATGGACCCTGAAGGTACTATGCTAAGTGAAATAAGTCAGACTGAGAAAGAAAAAATACCATATGATTTCACTCACATGTGGAATCTAAAAAACCAAATGAATAAACAAACAAAAAAATAGAATCAGACCTATAAATACATAGAACAAACTGATGGTGCCAGAGGGGAGAGGGATGGGGGGATGGACAGAATGGGTGAAGGGGAGTGGGAGATAGGCTTTCAGTTATGGAATGGATAAGTCATGGGAATAAAAGGCACAGCATAGGGAATATAGTCAATGATATTGCTAAAAAAATATTTCTTCCCACTCTGCCCTTAAAATTCCTATTTTAAAAAGACTCCAATTACCTTCAGTTTTACTAGGTAAAACTGAATATTTTACCTGTCATATGAGTGTTGTCAGTATTATAAACTATGGTCTTTCCCTTCATCATATTACAGATGGGGAATAACACCAACCAGCAATTAGTCATTTAGGATGATTTCTTATTTGAACATGAGTCTGCAGCTATGAAGTGGCTCTACAATATAGGAAAGCAATACTTCTATTTCCACAATTTTTTTTTAAAGTAAGAACTAGACTAAATGACCTTAATGATCTCTTTTCACTCTAGGAGTCCAAAGTCCTAGTTGTATTACCATATGGTCATCTAGTTAAAATTAGATTCAATCTAAAATAAAGTGATAAATAAATATGGGCAAATAAATGAATGGAGTACAGCCAAAATTTTACCCAAGATATTTCTTCTGATTAAAAACTTAGTTATAATTAATCACTATGGTAATGTGGAAAAATCTCTATAAATAAAAAGTTTGATGTTGATATGGATAAAGTTTATCCTAACAAATTGTTTTATACCGAATTAAAATATTCTTATTTTTGAAAGATGTGGTATATATATGCAATGGATTATTACTATGCCATAAAAAAGAATGGAATCTTTCCATTTGCAATGACATGGATGAAGCTAGAGAGTATTATGCTAAGTGAAATAAGTTAGTTAGAGAAAGACAAATACCATATGATTTAACTCATTAGTGGAATTTAAGAAACAAAACAAATGAGCAAAGGAAAAAGAAGAGAGAGAGAAAAAAACAAATGAAGAAACAGACTCTTAACTATAGAGAAGAAACCAATGAAGAGAGGTGGGTGGGGTGGATGGGTTAAGTAGGTGATGGGGATTAAGGAGTGTACTTGTGATGAACACCAGGCATTGTATGGAAGTGTTGAATCACTATATTGTACTCCTGAAACTAATATTACACTGTAAGTTAACTCACTGGAATTTAAGTAAAAACTTTAAAAAAAAACACACTACACTTTTTAACATTACAGTGAAGTACATAAAAATAATTTCTCATCCACAATCTACTAAATTTATCCTAAATACATGTTTTTATTATAAGTGTTTTTGGAGTTCATAGAGCAGAATACTTTTCTGGCCCTATAAATGTTATTACATAAAGGTTTTAAGGAGGTAATTAGCTTACCTTCTTATTAAAAAGAAAGAAAAAATGTGAACATGTAATAAGTTATTAAAGTCAAATTATTTCATTATGAAAAAATATATTCTTATTTTTGATTCTGCAGTTTTATGATGTTAAATCTAGATACAAATTTTCTCTTATTCACCCTTCTTGGATAGATTCATTAGGCTTCTGTGATTTGAATGTTAGTATCTCTTGTCAATTCTGGGAATTTTACAGCCAGTTTTCCTTGAAATATTTTATCTCCCCTATTCTCTGTATCCTCTCCTTCTGGAACTTTGACTAGATATATGCCATACTTTCTCATTCTGTCTTATATACTTTTAACCTCTCATATATCTCATCTCTTTGTCTCTTGACACCTCATTCTGTGTAATTTCTTTAGGAATGTCTTCCAATTCACTAATTTTCTCTTACTCTGTTTCCAATCTCCTGTTAAACCTGTTCATTAAGTTTTTAATTTAAAAAAAAATGCATTTCCATTTTTAAAAATGCTTATTTTCTTATATCTGCATAGTCATTTTTCATTAGCTTGCTCTTTATTCATTTAAAATAGCTTTTCTTGGGACGCCTGGGTGGCTCAGATGGTTGAGCATCTGCCTTCGGCTCAGGTCATGATCCCAGGGTCCTGGGATTGAGCCCCACATCAGGCTCTGTGCTCAGCAGGGAGCCTGCTTCTCCCTCTCCCTCTGCCTGCCTGTCTGCCTACTTGTGATCTCTTTCTCTCTCTCTGTGTCAAATAAATAAATAAAATCTTTAAAAAAATAAATAAATAAAATAAAATAGCTTTTATTTCTATAAAAACACCAAATGTATTCATTTTCTGTTTTTATCTAATACTGCCAATAGCTGAAGTCTTTTTGAACTTGATACTACCTTCTGCTAGTCTTGATACTACCATCTTCTGATAGTCTTCACTTTCTTGTTTTGTTTCTTTGTGTATTTGGGGATTTGAGCTGTGAGCTCCTATTCTTTAGGATATTCATGGGAATTATTTGAGAATTAAGTTGAAGACAGATTCTTCCAAGAGGATTTGAATTTGCTTCTTCCACAATCCTAAAGCACGCCAATCTCACATCACTTCAAACCTACCTGCGGACTACCCTGTGGCTAGAAATTCTAAAGAGACCTTTTTTCTCTCAAATTAATGTCAAACTTTGAAAGAAATTACTTTTCTTGCTGTGATAAGAGTGGCAAGGCAAGGAGTATTATTTCTAGTTTTTACTTTGTCTTTACCTTAAGAGCACAGGGTTTTAAGTTCCCATTTTCATATGGGGTCTCTTTTTTAAATTCCCAAATTTAGAAGGTCCTAGTCTTTTTCTTCCATTTTCCATGCCCTATGGAGACATGAAAACTAAAGATCAGGCCACATGGATTTGGCAAATACTCTCAGAGAAAGGTGGTCTCATTCCTCTAGTTAAATCGGAGTTCTGACTTTCACTTATGTTTTTCCTCTGAGAGTTTCTTAATTCCTTGCCAGAATGTCAATGACATAATAATGTGGGAGATTTTCAGCTGTTTTTCAGCCAGATCTGTCAAAGAATATAGACTGACTTCCTGCTAAAAACAGAGGTCCACTTGTATTGAAATCTACACATAAACCTATGTATGTATTGCATTCCCTATGACTTGAGATACTGAAAACTCAGTTTCTTGCTACATATTGCTTAACAATTTGACTGATCTTTCAAAATAAATCTGATTATGCCATTTTCCCCTTTAACCTTTGTCATATCAGTCCATTGCACCAGAATAAAATTCAGTCTCCCTAACAATATATAACAATATGCATAGATCTTGTCCAACTCTTCAGCCTCCCCTTTCTCTACCAACAACACCATTACCATTATCACAATCACTGAGTCTTACTGAGTCATAGTCTCTTAAACCTTTTCACTTGTTCATTGCTAGAGCACTATTCTCTTCCTAGTCGTCCTTCAAGTTTCAGCTTATCTGCCACTTCCTGTAGGGGGCCTTCCCTGAATCCTAAACCCAGGTTGAGTCATACCCTTCCTTGGTACTCCCATGGAGCCTTATACCTAATTCCCTATCACAGATTTACCACACCATTATCCAATGGTTTGTTTGTATTTCCGAATATATAACTATATTTACTACAGCTATAATTATAACCCTATAACACAGGCTTTATAAAAGCAGGTATACTTGTCCTGTTCAAATACATACTTGGCACTTACCACAATCCCTGCAACATAACAGAACAGGCACTCAATGAATATTTTTTATGTAAAAATAAAGTATCTTTTAGCTTTTTCTTAATTGTAAACAAAGGTATCATTGTGCATGGGTATTTCTATTTGATTGAGTCATAAATTATTGAGTAATACAAAGATATGGGGATCTGTATTCACTTTAAGGACATAGTTATTTCAGAGCCTTATTTTTTATCCTGAAAAGGCAATCTTCCAAAATCTTAAATACAAATTTGAAACTCGCTAGTTAATGCTATTGCCGAGAGGACATCAAATCATAAAAAGCTTTTGGGACTGTATTCCTATTGTCTATAAAGAACGATTTAATTTCTCCATTATAATTCCAACTGCACTGAAAGAAAACAAGGTAAAAGACTCATCAGAAGATCTTCCTAACTGAAATCTTAGGAGATTGTGGTAATTTGACATTCATTAAAACAACAGCTAAAATGATTAGAGGTAGACAGACTCTAATCTAGCCTGTGTGTAACCAAAGGGAAAGTACAGCGTGATATACCTACAAGTCACATAAATATTACCTTTCTTTCTTCTTCACCCTCTCTGATCCCTCAGTCCCTCATTTTGTTTTTGTGTTTCTAATCCACTGCCTTCAGGAATTATGTGATGTCTTTTTTCCTTCAGAATTAACTTAAGAATTTGAATTAGCCAATATTATACAGATGCTACAAAATTATATGCCAGTTAAATAATTTCAGGCTGAAATTGCATCAACTACTGTGATTTTTTTTTAAATACAGAAGTAATTAGTCATCCAACCCTTTGATTTTGATGAAATCAGAGCAAAGTGGCAATTTATAGACATGATAATAATTTTGCACAATGGACATCATTCTTTATAGCAAATGAAGTATGCCAGGTTCTATATATCATAAGCCACACTGAAAATATCACAATAGAGTGAATTTAAAAATCATGAAATCTAGAGCACAGAGTATTAAAAACCCACAATATTATCAGTAACATGGGGCAGGGGAAAGTCCCTAGAAACTTTTGGGTTTTTTATTCTTTAACTCTTTAGAAATATTTACAGAAGTAGAAAAAAAATAATAATATAAGCAATTTCTTTTTCTGTTCATTAACTATGACGTGTAAGAGAATTAATTGAATTCGTGAATCAGCTTCAGAATTATAATTATAAAATTTCTGGATCTAAATTAAATAGTCATTTTTTCCAGAATCTTAGACATATTTTATGATAAGGTCTGTGAAATCCCATTTCTAAGGGAGGAATGCAGTTCTTCTCTCTCACTTTCTAATGGTAAGCATTAAATCTCTCTCTTTGTAGATAATGTTCTCAATGCATTACTTTTTTTAATTTATTTTTTTAGAGGGGAGAGAGGGTCAGAGGGAGAGGGAGAGAGGAAATCTTAAGCAGGCTCTATGCCCAGAGTGTGAGCCCAACATAAGGTTCGCTCTCACAACCCTGAGGTCATGACCTGAGCTGAAGTCAATAGTCTGACACTTAACCAACTGAGCCATCCAGCACCCCTGTTCTCAATGCATTATTATTATATTGATATTGTACAGCAACCTAACACAATCTTAATGAGGATTCCAGTATAAAGATACAATCAAACAAATAAACATTTAATAAATGTTTAAATAAATGCCACTGGTGTCACCAATGGCAAAGAGTAAATCAGGGACTAGTTTAATATTTATGTCATTTGTCTCCCATTCCTGAATTTTGTCCAGCTGTTATCCACCTTCCTATTGAAATATAACTGAGCTTTTTTTTTTTACCTTGAGAAGTAACATGCATTGTATGATCACTGCTTTCTTAAAGGTACTTCTATTCAATTTAAAAAGAATCTGTGATTCCAGACAGGAGAGTCTCTTTAAAAGGAAGCCTGCTCTCCTTTGAGCAATGTGGACTATGGGAAGACACACAGTGAACAGGAGAAACAAGTTGCTGAAGTGGATAATGACCTGGATAGGATATTGAAGCCAAAGGTGCTTATAAGTGGCAGCTGTGCCAAATGGAGGGAAGTGACTTGTGGCATGTCATAAAGATCAGCATTAGTATTGGTTTTAGTTACTTTGCTGATCTAAAGGAAAGAAAATATAGTAAGGTGATGAAATGTGCTGATGATACAAAGTAGAGAAATTTCGCCAATACAAGGTAGGAAAACAATAAAACTAACAATGCCTTAGGTAAACTAGAATTATGAGCTGACAAGTACTTTCTGCTATTCAATTATAGGCAAGTCTAAATAAAGTTAATCTGAAGGTAAGTACACAAGAAAAATAAACTGAACCTTTGATGGGCCATAGTTATCAAATTGTTTTCCCCAAGAGTTCATTGTAGAGGTTTTATTTATCCAAATACTTGGAAACAGAACACTCATAGCATTGGATATAATTCCATGCAAAGAGCCAAATGACAGAAAACGTTAATAGTATTGGGGGATACTACATCTCCACCCTTGAGAAAAATAAGACAAACCATAAAAAAGTTTGAGTATTGAGTCAGGTAAGCTAGATTAACTTTACAAAATGAAAAAGTTATTGCTCTGGATACAATTGATATGCAACATCATGGAAAATATTTCCACTGACATAAAGTATAATGGAGGAGAAGATTTCTACCTTTCTCAAATTTACAATAACAAACAAAAACTAAAAGAAAAAAAAGTCTCAACTAAGAAGTAGATGGCAACCTTGAATGTTTTTATTTCCACAGAGCAAGATTCAGATAATTAAAGAAGAGTCAAAGGTGTCAAAACAAAAATGAAATAAACAGGAGTTAGGAGGGAAAGGGTGGATGAACTTGTGTCAGCCAGTCTCTGATAGTGATGGTGTGATCGACAGGCACACAGGCCCTGTCCATGTCTCTTGGAATCCCTCTTATTTGAAGAGCTGTTTCTTCAGAATTGTCTCATTATCAGAATTGTCTTACAGTAATTCTTGAGGTGTTTGGATATCTAAAGCTGCACATATGCTTCAGCTACTAATAAGAAAGTTAAAATCTCTATTAAAAATCATATTTAAATTTCTGCTCAAAATATTTGGTTCTGTTTAATGGATAATGGTCCTTTAAGAAAAGTATGATTGAAGCAGTTTTAATAGAAGCTATTATCTAATGCTTTCTTTTAAAGTATGTGTAGGGGTCCAGCTAAGGGGAACCAAGTGTGAAGTATTTAATAAAAAAATAAAAAAATAACCCACATCAGAGGAAGAAAAGGGAGGGGTAGCTTCACTCCCCCCATTTGAATGTCAGGAGAAACACTTCATTCTAATTAGAGGAAAAGCAGACATAGGGCCTTCAACCCTTTCAAGAACTCCATACCATTACTTAGATGCTTCTCATCTTCCTGACTTTGCTGCAGAGAAGAGTGGAGTAATGACAGTAATAATAACAACAACAAATATTTTTTGAACTTGCACCATGTGGCAGGCAGGAGGGTGAGTGAAGCTAGAAAAGGGGGACCAGAGGACCAGAGAGTAAAACACTTTGGGGTTGTGATTCACTTCCCTTTGACTATTTCCTCTTTGGTAGTTGAACGAGGAGGAAATTGAAAAAAAAAAAATAGTAATAGCAAAAGCAGCACTGAGACAGTCTGAAACCACTTACTTGCTGAGTTGGAAAGTAAACATCATACCATGATAAATAATTAGTGTCAAAACCCATGGATAAGGTCAAAATTCTGGATTAGAGAGAAAAATACCAAATTATACAAAAGACGGTTTACTTTACTAATTTTAAAATGTTTGTGTCTGTTTGCTTTGGTCTGTCTTTATAGTACAAGCAAACATTTATTGAACATCTATCATATGCCAGGTACAAATCATTCAATTTCAATTTCACACTAACTTTATGGATTAGATGTTATTAGTCCTATTTCACATAAAAGAAATTAAGACACATAGAGCTTAAATAAGTAGTTCATAGCACAGCAATAGTAACTGTCAAAGCCAGGATTCAAAACCAGGTCTGTTTAGTCCTAACTAGTTCCCCTTTTTTTTCATTTGTATCAATTCTAATTTAACATACAAATAATATCCATTTTCAAGTTTACAACAGTATTAATTTACCTTGCAAATAGAGAAAGACCCTGAAATTCCTGATAGCCCATTATTAGAGCACAATTCTAGAGGAATTTTGACTTCATGTACATTTTGAGAAAAAAAAGTTTTTTTGAGAGAAGTGGGGCAGAAGGAGAGGAAGAGAGAATCTTAAGCAGACTCCATACTGAGCATGGAGCCCAATCAGGGCTCAATCTCATGACAGGGAGATCATGACCTAAGCCGAAACCAAGAGTTTGACGCTTAACTGACTGAGTCATTCAGACACCCCTATGGATATTTTGTAAGAGTAACACATATTGTGGGGTTCCTAGGTGGCTCAGTCACTTGAAGATCCAATTCCTGGTTTCAGCTCAGGTCATGATCTCGGGGTCATGAGATCAAGTCCCACACTGACTGTGGAGTGTGCTTGTCCCTTCCCCTTCCCCCGCTTGTTCTCTCTCTGTCTGTCTCAAATAAATAAATAAATAAATAAATAAATAAATAAATAAATAAAATCTTTTAAAAAAATAGTAACACATATTGTGATATTGTTTACACCCATATAACTAGAGTCCCTTTTTTCCCAGATTTTTCTTCATTATACTCAGGTTCTGTCTTCTATTCATTAGTTGCTTCAGATCTAACATCATTTCTTTGACCCACTTGAAATCCTAACCTTTATGTCAATAAGAAAACTTTCCATTTCAAACCCTAAATAATAAATCTAGTATGTGGTGTCCCTCCATCTTCTGTTAATTTTGTATGGAGCAGTACTTAGGCCTTCACAATCTCTTCTGATTACCATTTACCTTTTTGGTTTTGTTTTGTAAATGCTACAACTACTGTTACCAATAAAAGGTAAGAATGAGAAGTGTGGGAGAAAAGAAATAATAACAACTATTTTGGTGCCCAAATTTAACCCATGACTAACTTCCTGTAACCCTTCCTTACTTATTCTCATTTCTTCCCATTCTCCCCTTGTCATTGGTTCCCAACCTTTCCTCTTTGTGCCATGTCGGGGAAAAGGAGAGCTGAAAACTTCCTTGAGAGAAGAGATAGAGAAGATTGAGAAGTTGGCTAGAAGGGAAGGAGGGAAGGAGAGAGGGAGGGAGGAAGAGGGAAATTCCAAGAGAAGTAACAGTCTGACTTTAACAAGGTAACAGAAT